>NW_028278044.1:0-205708 GCF_059751315.1 Micrasema longulum
TCGCCATCTTTAATGCATTTTTCAATGGCCGCAGATACTCGGGTTCTGTCCGCTTCTGGAACTTTCGATACTGCGATTTCCTTATGGAATTTTCCAGTAGCGTCGACCAGTTCAGTCCTCTTGAGCATGCAGAGAGCGAATTTCTTCAGCTTCGGGTCTTCGCTGGAGAAGTCCCCTTCTCTTATCTTTTGGAGCAAGGCCTTGTCAACGTCGGTTTCTTCTCTGCAAACCTTTCCGTCATTTTTCAGCTTTTCCAACTGCTTTTCCGTCAGGGCCTGAGGCAATGAGAAAGAATAAGAAATTAATTCATATTATGTTAAGCAACCAAAAATCAAAACACAAAAAATAAATTTACAAAAAGCAAAAGTTGGTATAAAACAACTAAAATATATTTTAATTATCTAGTATCAATTAATTTTATTTAATTTTTTGGTGTATGTGGATACTTATTACAGGATCTGTTTTAAGTTAAACAGATGTTTTGATGTGAAATTAAAATAAATTTACTAGAATAAAAAAGGTGTTTAAACGAAATTAAATATTAATCGTCAATAAATTAAATTCGTTAACTATTTTTATTAGATTTTTTATTTTTTTATTTTTTATTTATAAATCATATAACACAAAGTATTTTACAAATATAATACGTTGAATTATATTCCCAGGAGTTACAATAGTGTATCTATAGAAAGTATTGAATTATTAGTAATAAATTAATATTGTATAACTGTATTGTATATTAACAAGTAGGTAGTAATGTCATTGTTTATTTTTGCATAAAAATGTCTGCCTTAAAACAGGTTGTACCTAGTTAGGCAGACTAGACATGAACCAGAGAAATCTATTACATATGTGTTTATGTAGTAGACAAAGTTATTATTATTTTTGTTAATAAACTTTGATTATTATTATTATTATTATTAGATTTTATGAACCAATCTATTAATATTTTATTTGTCACATGTTTTCAAATCACATTTTTAAAAATAATTTAGTGGAAATATACATACAAATTTTACCAACATGGCTGATTATAGGTTACTAAAAATGTAAATTTAAAACCAAAAATTGACCTTCTTGAAAAAGGCCACGAAATAAAAAAGAAATTACAATATATAAATAAAATATAACAAAAACGTTGCAAATATAAATAGGGTAGGTAAAAATGTTTATAGAGAATAAGAATCCAAAACTTGTGTACATAGAGGTAGCATCTACAAAAAATTTTAAATACATTTTTCATATCCAATAAAAAAATAATTTTGATAAAAACACGTCAATTATAAAAGTAATAATTTAGAGAAGAGGCAAAGTAAAATGTTTCTTTGAACTGATTTATCAAGACACTTATGTAATGATTTTTCAATGCAGTATCATTTACACTTAAAATAATGCAGCGTAAAAATAAGTATGGATAACAATTTTTTTTGTCAAACATAAACTATACATTCTCTCGATTCGTAAAGCGGTTTGCGAATTATTACTCTAGGAATATTCTAAATTAAAATAAATTTATTGAAAAATTGTAAACAAAAAGTGTGTTCAATTATTTGGGTAAATTTTTGTAAATATTATTTTTAAATTCGAGGTAATAAATACATATTTATTAATATCTATTGGAATCTAATAAGTAGATAACCGAAAGAAAATTTATATAACTATTTTTAGTTCCAATTAGCTCATAATTGGCTGCTAATAAAATAATATGAGTATGATGGCCTTTGGTGTCAAGGTAATTAAATTGACTTTATAAAATTAATGATTTTGCACTTAGTAATCCTTTTTAGTTGCTTTTTTCATAGCCAGTCCCGTGTTTTTGATTATCTTTATACCTATGAATGCAGTGCCCTATGCACCGTTAGGTGCGGAAAGGGAATGATGATGATGATAATAATTCAATCATTCTTATCAACATATACAACAGCGATGAAGAACATTTTAGAGAAGGTAATATAGAAGTCTAGACTTATAACCTGTCATTGGCTGGTGTAAGAGGCCACTTTACACACTGTGCAACACTCACCATTCTGCCAATATATAAACATCTATATACCTTCAATTTAAAATGTTCTTCATCTCTGTTGTAATGTGATATCAACAGCTCCCCGGGGAGTAGAATCCAGTCCTTGTCTACAAAAATTTGGACAAACTCAAAATATTGTTGTCAAATAATTGTCAGCCTCGTGGTGTAATGGTCAGCGCATTTGCCTACTATGCAAAAGGTCTCAGGTTCGATTCCCGACTTGGTTAATATGAAATATTATATAAAAAGTGTTTTACACTAGAATATTTCATAGTCCCTGGACTGGTACCTGAAGCGAAAGACTGATCACCTTACCTTTATGAAATAAAATTGATCAAGATACGCTGCGATTGGTGTACCAATGCAGTGTCCTATGCACCATCAGGTTCGGAAAGGGAATGATAATGATGTCATCAACATATTACTACAGAGATGAAGAACATTTTAGAGAAGGTATTATAGAACTCTAGACATCAGCAGGGCTTATGACCTGTTATTGGCTGGTTTAAGTGGCCACTTCACACAATGCGTAACATTCACCATTCTGCCAATATTTGGACATCTATATTCCTAAAATTTAAAAATGTTTTTCATCTGTGTTGTAATGAGATATTAACAGCTCCTCGGGGAGTTGAATCCAGTCCATGTCTACAAAAATTTGGACAAACTCAAAATATTGTTGTTAAATAATTGTCAGTCTCCTGGTTTAATGTTCAGTGCGTTTTTTTACCAGGCAGGAGGTCTCGGGCTCGATTTCCGAAATGGTTGATTTTAAATATTTATTTAAGGGTGTTTTCACACCAGAATGTTTCATAGTTTCTGGACTAGTACCTGAAGCGTAAGACTGATCATCTTATCTTCGCGTAACAAAAAATGATCAAGATACGCTGCGATTGGCGAACCCATCAATGCAGTGCCCTATGCACTATCTGATGCCGAAAGGGAATGGGGATTATAATGATAATCAAATAATCACATTTCTAGCGTGAAGAAAACAGCGTTGCATTCGTCGTTATTTTTTTTATTTTTTTTCAAAAGAAATATTTGCGTTCTTATGGTTTAGCCAAATATTTCAACTAGCCATGGGACCTGGTTCATTTATTGCCTCGCGTGCTTTTACTTATTCTTACGACTTACGGCTCAACATGCACGGGCGATGTAACGCAGAAATGTGAGGTAGTGTGTGACCCATCTACACAGGTCTCAGTCCCGTCAAGCATCAATTCACCATAGTCAATTCATCATTGAGAATAAGAATCATTATCATTTGATACATGAAGTGAAGATGATCACTCCCACGCTTCAAGCGCCAGTGCGCGAAGGAAAAGGATGAAAAGAAACAACAAGATCACGCGATTGCCACGGAAGAGTGGATTATTTTACTAGGCAGCAGCTGCGAAATACAATGTGATAAATTGATACTAGATGTGAAATAAGTCGTTTAAAGATTTGCATCCCATCGAATATGTTAATTGGACGTGAAATATTGATTTTAAAAGTTTTTTGGACAGAAATATTTCATTGTTGCTGGCCTGCACCTGAAGCGTAAGACTGACCATCTAACACAGATGAAAAAGATCATCACGTTACACTGCATTGTTAATTGAATCGGCATTCACTTCGTAACACTTCATTATAAATTATTATGGAAATAAAACTTTTTTATTAGTGTTACACAATTTTTATTCTTTTACAAGAACACTACTGCAGTTTCGGGAGAGCACTCATCCCATCGACGGGTGATATAAAAACTCAAATCTCAAAATCAAAATCACCCTTCTATAGGAGGAGTGCTCTCACGAAATTGTAGTAGTGTTCTTGTAAAAGAATAAAAATTGTGTAACACTAATAACAAAGTTTTATTTTCATAATAATTTACATTACATTGCATTTGGTTTAACAATGAAAGGGTTTTATTTTAATTCGTCCCTTGGGTTTTAGTTGTACTAAAATATCATCGGATGTTAGTTTTATTATTTTGTTTATTCTTTTATAATTTGTTGTAATATATTTTAAATTTATTGCGTCGGTTGAAAATCGAAGGAGTATGAATGAAATATTATTTAAATATGTAACAAAATTTGACAATAATTAATCAAAAACAAAGCATTTTAAAGGTTTACCGGAAGGCGTAACAAATTCAGGCGATTGAAATTATCAGAAATATATTACGAAAGTACTACTTAGTCGATTTTTCATCATATGAAGTTCGAGACTCGCTCTACCACAACTTTATTCCCATTTTCTAAAAGTGAGTTAATTATAACTCGTTGAAAATGGCCCCTCGAATCTTTATTTTTGAAAACATCATAAGAACTGAAATATTTCTTATTTAAAAAAATATTTACAAAAAGAAAGTATTATCATTCCGACGAAAACAAATTTTATAGGGTAAAAAGTTTATTGAAAAGTATCTTACCTGGGCGACGACGATAAATGCGAATACGACGATAAATGTCTTCATTTTAGCTTCACTTTAATACACTTCCTTTCTTGATTTTACTAAAAATCAAACTGTCACTGCAATCATCATTTCCACTCTTATATAGTACAAAAACAACCACTAGTAAAGTAAGCCAGCCCTAATCTGTGGGAGGGGGAACCACATATCGATAACAACTATAAATAATAATGTAGTTTTATTAGGTACCTACGTATCTGTCCATTATGTCGATATTATATCAATAACTGTATCTGAAGACAAACGTTTGTTATTTGTTTGACGTTATGCTGATAAGTCAAAGTAAACTTTAAATATTTGTTGTTATGCTCGGCGTACAGACAATGAATAAAACTCAATCGCTTTAAACACTATGGAAGAAAACTAAAACTAAAAACGATTCCGTTATAAACTAACCGCATAAAAATGTATTTTCCCTTGATCAACAGTCCACACGGTCAATTGTTCACAGGGTCAAGTTTTTGCAGTAATTCTGTTGTCTGCACGGTAAAATATCCTTGATCAATTTGTCACGATTAATTTACTGCACACGATTAAAAAGAAGGGAAAAAATGGAATGGTTGCGCCAATATCGGCACAAACCATAAACATTTTATCAAATTCAAAACACGAAAAATGTAGATATTAACCTAACTTTTCATTTCTTTGTTTGTATTTAATGATTAATTGTGTATGTGAAATAGACCCATTGTGGACGGCTCGATGGCTACTCTCAGGTAAAAATCCTGAAAAAGGAAATAGTGGAGAAACGTCCGCCTATTGAAAAAAAAAAAACTTGAGTTTTTTTATTTACTCAAATATTTAAATTTTCCGACCATTTTCTACAAGTTATAAATTAGTTGTACTGGAAAAAATGGAAATCGAATTTTGGCAGAGTGGGATTCGAACCAGGGACCTTTGTACCACAGTACTACCACGGAACCACAACCTGGTCCGGTTTATTGTAGTGTTTGGCACATTTGCCTACTTACTTCATGCAGGTCCCGGGTTTGATTCCTGGGAGGGTTGACTTGTTGAATTCAATCGAATAAAATATTTGTTTTCAAAGTTGGTTTTACTCTGAAGTATTTCATTGTCCCTGGGGTGCTATTCTGAATATTCTCTACCCCCTAGAGTGTGGATAATTTGGGGATTTTTATTAGTTGCATGCGACTACACTTTGCTTCATAAACTGCCTGATTGATCATTAAACGTCAAATGATGTAAAGAACTGTTTAAAAAACTGAAAAAAAACAATATGGTTAGGTCAATTCAACCTTATTAAGTGTTTTGAATAATGCTTTCGGTCGCAATGTCCGCCTCGTGGTGTAATGGTCAGCTCATTAACTTACCATGCAAGATGTCTCGGGTTCGATTCCCGACATGTTTGATATGAAATACTTATTTAAAAAAAATAATTTTACACCATAATATTTCATAGTCCCTGGATTGGCATCTAAAGCGTAAGACTAATCATCTTACCTTCATGTAACAAAAATTATCAAGACATGCTGTGACTGATGTACCGATGCAGTGCCTTAAGTACAATTTGATAAGGAAAGGGAATGATGATGTTAGTTTGCAATAATGTTCTTAATGAAAATCATCATGTTTGGTTTTACGTGTTTTATTTATTTGACGTTTAATCATCAGTGTGGCCATATATGAAGTGAAGTGTAGTCTCATGCAAAAAATCTAAGACCACAAATTAAAAAAATTATATAATTTATTCGCGAGTTACAGAAAAACAAAAGAAAATTTATATTTTGTGTCTCTTAGGCCCAAATATACTTATTCAAAACCTGATAACGAAGAATATTTTCTTTCGTACAAGTTACCGATGACGAATGACGAAATGCGTTTATTTTTACTATGCATCTCGTAATATTATGTAGAGATAAATACTTGAGTTCTTATTATTTACTCAAATATTTAAATTTTCAGACCATTTCCTAAAAGTCGTAAATAACTTAGCTGGAAAAATGGAATTCGAGTTGTGGTGGAGTGGGATTTGAACCTCGGACCTTTGGCCCGGGAGTCAACAATACTACCACGGGACCACAACCCGGTTTATATCATCAGCGTAATGAGTATACAAATGCTGAAGGCAAGATTCAAATTCAGAACTCGAAATTAAAAAAGGGAGTGTAGCAGTGACGCTACCAAATGATCAAAAATACTTATGCTTAGAAAAATAATTTTAACCAAAATTAAAATAGAATTGTTTAGTATTCACTAAGTTGGAATCAATATGGTTTATTTTTATTTCTAAAAAACTTAATATTTTTAGGTACGAGACGCAATTTCTTCACAATAATAGAATGCTACTAAATGGACAATTAAAATTTAATTCCTTATATACCTAGGTACTGCACAATGTTTTAGGTTAGTTTGTCATTGTCTTTGCAAGATGAACGCGTAATTTTAAAAAACGTTTGTTTTGGAACATCATCATCATTCCTTTCCACACCTAATGGTGCCTAGGGCACTGTATTGGTACACCAACCGCAGCGAATCTTGATCATTTTTGTTACATGAAGGTAAGATGATCAGTCTTTCGCTTCAGGTACCAGTCCAGGGACTATGAAATATTCTAGTGTAAAAACACTCTTTTAAATAAATATTTCACATCAACCATGTCGGGAATCGAACCCGCGACCTCTTGCATGGTGGCAAACGCGCCGAACATTACACCACGAGGCCAAACACGTTTTGGAACATAGCATACAAAATTTAGAACAATTTTTGATCGCGAGTTTTTGGATTGGAACAAATGTGTTTTCGAAATTAAAACCATTTTTTAATAAATAATTCTGCTTGTTTTAAGTTCGGAATTGTTAATTCTATAATAATATCATGTATTTCCCAATCAATATAGGTACATCCACAGATATATTAAATCGGATAAAAAGTGGTTGGAATCGTCGCGCGTCGTGAAAACCATTGTTACATTTAATAGTTCATTTTGTAATCCAGTGCCAGAAATTGAAGAACATTCAGATCATATTAAAGACAGATATCCATTCCATGTTCCTATCCTTTTTCAAATATTTCCCAATTCACAAAACTGAATGAAATTCGATTTTCATTTACTGTCCGCCTTTTCGTTAACATTTTGGTGGGTACAACAATGACAGATAAATTTGATAATCATATAAATATTTTAATATATCAAATGACAACAATTTGAAGATAAAAACATTAAATATCTCATGGCATTTCAAACAGTAAAATCTAATTATGTCCGTGTCAAGATGAATGAAGAATACAGTTCTTTGAGTGAAATAGAAGTAGAACCCTGGAGGGGCATTTTCGACTCGGTGACCATTCTCAAGTAAAATCTTCAAAAAGAAAATCGAGTGGAGAAAAGTCCGCCTCGTAATGTAGTGGTTGACGCGTTCGCTAACTGTGTTATGATGAAATATTTATTTCAAATGTAGTTCATTGCGATGTTTTGCTGTCCCTGGTCTGGCGCCGGAAGCGTAATACTGATCGGCATGATGATGATATCTGTACATAAATATACCACCAGGATTGAGGGATTTACTTTATAATATTACCTACAAGTTAACTCTTGTGGAGAAACACGAGTCTTCTTGGGATACAAGACTTAATGTATTATTGTCTCTCTTATTTAGACATTTACAACAGAGATGAAGAACATTTTAGAGAAGGTAATATAGAAGTCTAGGCATCTACAGGGCTTATGACCTGTCATCGGCTGGTTTAAGTGGCAATTTTACACACTGTGTAACATTCACCATTCTGCCCATATTTGAACATCTATATTTTTTCATCTGTTGATGTTTGTGAAGTTAAAGAGCTGAAACAGGCGTTGTCTAGTATGTGGGTGAAATAATTCAATGAGATGAATCTCACCCGCATAAATAAAGGTTTCGGCTCTTTAACTTTACAAATATAAACGTATGAATGAATTAAAAGAATACAGATGTTCAAATATGGACAGAATGGTGAATGTTACACAGTGTGTAAAGTGGCCACTTAAACCAGCCAATCAGCTCTTTGAGAGCATTAATTTACTACACAGATGAGATTTACGAATGTCCTCACATTGGCCTTACAGGGATTTAAGGTCATCAATAGCGGAAAGCCTTAACGTTTCCAATTATCTTAGACTTTGCGTACTCATTTGAATAACATTCAATATAAACCTCTTTCCGAGACATCAGACCCGTGATGCAGGATGCATAAAGGATGAAGGTTTGAATATTTTATTTTTCTTTCAATGGCTATTATCATTATATATCTTCATCTCAATAATTTTTGTGACCGTTGACGAGAACGCCTACTCACTGAAATATTTGTTTTGAAGGTGGTTTTACACTGCGGTATTCTACTGTCCCTAGATCATCTGAAGCGTAAGACGAATCAGCTTTTATTTTAACTAAAAATCTTAGTACAGCGCAATATGGTATTTTTTTATTTTAAGCAAAAAATTACGATGATTACGGATTTATTATATTTTCCGTGCGACGTCGTCTACAATGGTTTAAAAAAGGCATATTTTAACTACACGAAAACGAGACATTTCGCGCCTTATGGAAGAAGCGGCACGTATTACGTTACCGCACTATACTTTTACGCAATGTTTGTTGTAAGCGTATTATGAGGGCATGACGTGTGACGCCAAAATGACGTGCTCGTTTTTAAACCCAAAAATTACTAATACATTGATACATGGTTATATCGTTAGAATCGTAAAAATCCGCTCTAAATACGTCTCCTTTTTGGTGTGGTAGGTATTTCGTTACGTTTTTTTATTTGTACTTTTTGCCTTATATGTATTTATTTTCATTAAAAAAATGCATCTGTTTTTATATCATTTTCAATCAAAAGAAGAAAAAAAAAATATTTATATTTTCAACGTTATTCCAGGGCCCCGATAACAATGGGATGTTAACATTTATCTTCAATTTTATCTACAAAATAAAATTAAGTTTTCTGTGTGAAAAGCAGAATATACGTACAATTTTTTCTTCTAAACATGTTCAATTATACAATGTTTGAGTATGTCCAAATGCTTGCAGACTGGCTGGATTTCCTCCCTAGGGAGTTATTTATATTTAAATTTGTTTCAATAGAGAGGGAAAACATTTTTGAGAAGGGAATATGGAAGTCTAGGCAAGTATAAAAATTGGAAAATTGTTTTCAGGCGTTGCCTAGTAGGTGATTTGGTTCAGCCGGTTGAATCTCACCCACATGATAAAGGTTTCAGCTCTTTTATTTCACAAAAGTCAACAGATGGAAGAGTTGAGGAAATGTGGAGGTTCAAACATGGGCAGAATGGTGAATGTTACACAGTATGTAAAGTGACCACTTAAACCATACAATAACAGGTCATAAGCTCTGTAAATGCCTAGGCTTCCATATCCCTTCTCAAAAATGTTTTCCATCTTTGTTGAAATAAATTTGAATGTTTAATTATAGGTTACTGACGAAGATATTTGAAATGTTCATGCAAATATACTCATTTTCGTACACAAATATCGACTTTTCTTTATAGACAGTCGAAGATAACTCTGTTATTTTCCCATTGTAATCGGGGCCCAGATTTGTTAAAACACCTTATTGCAGATTAAATCTAGTGCCTTTTGCGAAAAATTGAGAGAATATATGAAAATGATGTTGACTTTATTTCATTTAGATTTAAAAAAAAATATTTTTAATTTTTTTATTATTTTTCACCACAATAAACCAGGAGGTCCAATTACAGTGGTAAAATACAGCACAGAACACCCGGGCATGAGAAAAATACATTATTATTTTGTGTTCTCACCGGGAATCTAACCCGGAACTTTTTGTGCGTAAGTAAGCGTCTTAACCACTATACCGAGGCTGCATTGATGTTGAGTATTTCAAAATAATGAATTGAGTTTATGTGATATTCAGTTAGTGGTTTGTTCGCAACTTATACTCGTATTATACGTCAATGAGTTTTATGGAGGCGAGGAATTTGCAGTCGGAAATTCCTTGAAGATATCATTGATTTTTTAGTATCCGTGAAACTCAGACTTTTTGTGAGTTAAATGCTGTTATTTATAAATTATTTACTAAAGAACCAAGTCCATTAAAAAAAACAGCAGAACAAATATTTATAACACATATTACACATACCTAGGCAGTCTAGGCGCAATTGAAATAAAATACAAATATAAAAAATTAAAGCTATTAAAGCTATTACAAAAAATTCAATGATTATTACTACCTCAAGACTCTGGTTTATTTTAGTAATTGTTTAAATTTAGAAAGATTGCACCAAAAAAGATCAGATCTTGTCTCGAGTTGTTTTGTCTGTTCTGTGCATTTGTGATTTGTTTTATTTTATCGAATGTTCATCGAATGTTTTTTAATTCAATGAAATTTTAAGAAATTCTTGCAACACACAAAACTTTTTATTTATTTGAATATTAAATTTTGAAATATTGTATATTTTTTTATAAAAGCAACTGTTTAATTTTACAAATGAACAGGTGGTTTGAAAAAAGATGTCCAACAATGTGTTGAGTGAGTCCATATGTTTGCAGACTGGCTGGAATTCCTCCCTAGGGAGTTGTTCGTATTTAAATTTATTTCAACAGAGAGGGAAAAAGTTTTTGAGAAGGGAATATGGAAGTCTAGGCATTTACAGGGCTTATGACCTGTCAGTCTGCAAGCATTTGGACATAATCAAACATTGTTGAATTACTACCTGGTAAAAGAAGAAGTATAAAAATTGGAAAATTGTTTCCAGGCGTTGCCTAGTAGGTGATTTGGTTCAGCCGGATGAATCTCACCAACGTGATCCAGGTTTCAGCTCTTTTACTTCACAAAAGTCAACAGATGGAAGAGTTGAGGAATGTGGATGTTCAAACATGGGCAGAATGGTGAATGTTACACAGTGTGTAAAGTGGCCACTTAAACCAGCCAACGACAGGTCATAAGCCCTGTAAATGCCTAGACTTCCATATTCCCTTCTCAAAAACTTTTTCCCTCTCTGTTGAAATAAATTTAAATGCAAATATTTTTAATCAAAAATGGATTAATTGTTTTTCAAAATATTCTTCTTGAAGATCAATACACTTTTGCATGCGTTTGAACCAATTTTCGAAGCACTTTTTCCAGTCTGATTGAGGTACCTCCAAAACATGTAATTTGAACGTATCAACCGCTTCTTCAGGCGCCGAAAAACGTTGACCTCGCAATTTATTTTTGATATGCGGAATAAGAAAAAAATCATTGGGTACCAAATCAGAACTGTACGGCGGATGACTCATCAGTTCGATGTTTTGAATGTTCAAAAATTCACTTGTTTGAAGTGAGAGCAGGTGCATTATCGTGGTGAAAAAGCCATGAATTGTTTTGCTACAAATCCGGGCTAATTTTCGGATTGCTTCACGCAAACGGCGTTGAACTTGTAGGTAGTACTCCTTATTGACCGTTTGCCCTCGTGGCAAGAATTCATGATGCACTATGCCATTAAAATCGAAGAACACAGTAAGATTTCATCGGTTGTTGATGTGATGGGGTGTCCGGGCCGTTCGTCTTCATCAACGCCTTCACAGTCATCTTGCAAACGCTCATACCACTCGTAAACTCTTATTTTACTTAAAGAAGACTCACCATAGGCCTCCGTTGACATTTCACAAACTTCGTTACATTTTGTTTCATTTTTTACACAAAATTTGAAACAAATTTTTTGATCCATTATTTTTAACAAAGGAAAATCACCGAGCTCATAAAAGCACGTCTAACCTTAACGGCTGCCACAGACAAAGTAAAAATTAAATACAGCTGAAAATGAACACTTTGGGGGCATATATAATAATATATATATTTTTTTTAAATTGACAATCAGACTCTCCGAACCCTCGAAATTTGAAAAATCCCGTTATTTTCTCAACCCACCTCCTACATATAAATCAATGGTAATACTGCTTGTGTCTGCATTTTTATTACATTTTTGTGACATCAATAAGATTTCTAGGTTTTAAAGGATGTGTTTACACCACGATAACGCACCTGCTCACACTTCATTGCTAGTTCGTGATTTTTTTGCCAAAAACAATACTGTGACGATGCCCCAACCTCCATATTCGTCAGACATGGCTCTGTGTGACTTTTTCCTATTTCCAAAAATAAAAAAACCTTAAAGGGCCGTCGCTTTACAAGCATAGATGAATTTAAAAGCGTATCGCTGAAAAAGCTACATGCTATCCCAAAGATATAGTTTAAGAAGTGTTTCGAAGATGAGAAGAAGCGCTGGCATAAGTGCATAATATATAATGGGGACTATTTTGATGTCGACAACATTAATGCAGACAAATAAATCTATTTTTTTTAAATTAAAAAACGAAAATTTCCGTTATTTTCCGAACACACCTTGTATTCATCGGTGATGCCAGGGTAAAAAAATGGTGCTTTTATTCAATAAAGTATGTTGTTACCATATTAATAAATATTTTTATTGTTGAAATTATGGATAAAAAAAACAGATTTAAATACCCTCTTTTTTTAATGAATAAGAAGATACTTTTACTAGAATTTTCTTATTTTTAGTGATACGATTTTTTTTTCCTAATATCAGCAATAATTTTTTAACTAATTGATATCTATTGTATTCTTCCAGTAACCTTTATTTCAATTAAAAATAATATGTATATCCACACACAGGCCATGCTTTTGTGGGATTTTTTGTTGAAATAATGTAATAGTTTTTTGTGTATTTGTAACAAATGCATACCTATTGTAAATGCAAAAAAGAAATTATAATAAATAAAAAAAGCATTATTAAAACAAACATTAAGTACATATTTGTTCCGATTAACTTTTTAATAATAGTTTGTCATCGGGTGCTCAGGCATATATAATATTGTACACATAAAATAATGAACGTTTGTTTTTCGTGATTGGAAAAAAAAACACTATTAAGAAGAAGAAAAAACTCAAACAGATAAAACGGTTTAAAATATTTTTAAAATGTATAAAAAGAGGGAAAAAATAAAAATATACACGAAATGAAACTTTAGAAAAAAAAATGGGTGCTCATAAATGCAACAAAAATAACATAAAAAAATAAAATGAAACAAAATCAATCACAATTTTTAATTTATCTTTTGAAATTAACATATAACGTTTGTAAATAAAATATTTAAAAAAAGGTTAAAAATATGAAAAATACTGATTTTTTAAAATTAAAGTTGAACATAAATAATAAATCAGTATATAAACAGTATGTCTGCTAACCACTACATAATTTAACTAAGTAATTTTATAACTAACCAATAAAAAAATAATTTTGTTTTTTTAGGCACGTTTTCAAATCAAGTAGTATCACGTAGTAAGTATTATAACATAATATTATTATTTTCACACAAAATCAGTCACTGTACATTGATTAATTTAATCACTTAGTCAGTAGACTAATATTGAGTATATTTTTATTTATCAACGGACTGTGTAGTGTTATGTGATAAAGTATTGTAGAATGACATATCGCACAGACATGTGACGCCTTTGACCTTACTCACCTTTAGAAAGAAATGTGATAGATCATTGACCAATCGTAACATGAGATAAACTCATTAAAATAATATCAAAATAAAGGTAGTTTAATGTAGGTAACTCTTGGAGAGTGTTGCATGATCTGATATTTGTTGGTAGAACACGCGAAGACACAAACATATTTAAAGAATCGGATTATTCATGTAAATAAATATGGTAAAAATAATCGAAAGAAAAAAACGTTCGTAAAAAATAATACAGAAACTGCAAATAATGAGTAATTAGTTTTGAAAATATTTAGTACCTAGCATTTTTAATTTACTGCCGAAAGAACTTAAATTTAACTCACATTGTAACAAGAGCAAAATAAAAAAGTGGCTACTCGATCAAAAGTTCACACATGAATAGTTGCTTGTGTGTAAATATGTTAATTTTTCATATATTTTCTGGTATTTCAAAAATAAATGTAAATATTATTACTTGTATATACATGTATGTATATTCCGATTTAATTTATATATGTTATTCATTGTTTTTATAAATGTAAATAATATTATATAAGTTAGTATAAATATAATTTCCACCAGCAGGCTATAAAAAGTGGCTTGGTGGGATTTTAGTTTTATTAAAAAATATAACATTTGAAATTTTTGAAAAACTTGTAAAAATGTATAATTATATTATTTAAATTAAAAAAAAATAAAAAAACAAATAAATATGTACGGTGTATCTAAATATAAGCCTAGATTCTTTTATATTTTTGTTTTTGACCTATTCTTATTCATTTACTTAGAGGTGGGGGTCAGTGCTATGCAAGCTCTTGACGTCACTGCGACCTGTGAAGTATCTTGATCATATTTGTTACATGAAGGTAAGATGATCAGTCTTACGTGTTAGGGGCAAGTCCAGGGACTATGAAATATTCTAGTATAAAATACCCATTCAATAAATTTAAAATTAAATAATAAAAATTTAATAAAAAATATCGTTTATTATGTGTTACATTGTAATTTGTTCACTACGATTTTTATTAATTACAATTTTTATAAAATGTTTTTTTTAACCGTACATGAATCAATTCATAAATAATTAATTTTTAATTGTACAAAATGGGAACGAAAAATACAATTCTGTCTCTGCAATAGATCCAAATTCCTAGACGAGTGTATTTGACTCGATGCTACTCTCGGGTAAAAATCTTGAAAAAAGAATTCAAGTGGAGAAAAGTCCGCCTATTAGTGTAGTGAATAGAACATTCGCCTACTATTATTAATGTCCAGTTTTGGTTCCTGGGAAGGTGGACATGAAATACTGAATTAATATTGGAATATTTCACCATCGCTGGACTGGTACGTGAAGCATAAGTCTGATCATAATAATCTTCCAACCTTTATGTAACAAATGAATAATATACGCAGTGTTTGGTGTACCAATTAGTGCAAAAAGGGACATGCAATGATAAACTTAATTTGTACATTTATTTTAGTAAAAAAAAACACTTACATGAACAACCGCGAACAAAGCACATACGATGAAAACCCCTTCATTTTGATTTTGGCTATAGGTAGGCACGTGTCAGAAGGCTGTTAGTGTAAGTATGTTACATAAATACAACAAAATATCTGTCTTTTATATAGTTATAAAATAATGCATTTGGCATTACTTTGCAAAATTTGTACAAAAATATTTTATAGTTATCTTAATTCAAGAAATAATATAACAATAATGACACTTACTTTTAACAATGATCTTGCGAAAAATATTGTTACATAATATCATCATTAGTACAATCAGAAGAGCAGGGGTTTTCGGTGAAAAGAGTCGGTATTAAATAAAATAAAATATTTGCGTTTTTATGATTCACCAAAATACCTCAATTTTGAGCCATTCAAATCTAACCATAATACAACAATAAGTCGGACTGTGGTGTAATGGTCAGCGCATTAGCTTACCTGCAAGAGGTCCAGGGTAATATTTATTCAAAAAGGTGTTATTACTCTAGAATATTTCATGGTCCCTGGACTGGCATCTGAAGAAGACTGATCATCTGACCTTGACGTGACAATTTTTTTTTTATCAATATACACTGCGATTGGTGTACCAATGCAGTTCCATATGCACCATTAGGTGCAGAAAGGTAATAATGATGATCATGATAATTTAAATTTATTTTGTATACGTCCAACTGCTTGTGGACAAGGCTCGATTTAAATTTATTAAAACAGAAGCAAAACAAATATTTGATGCAAACATAGAAGTCAGGGCTTATAACCTGACATGGGCTGATTTAGATGGACTCTTTACACTTTTACACTGTTTAACATTCACCATTCTGAACATGTTTAAAAATTCATTTATTCTAAATCTATTTAGACAAGTTGATTAAACTAACCGGTATAAAAAGATGAACACAAATGTATTTTAAGGCTTTGCTGTAAGGGAAATAATTCAGCCAGATGAATCTCACTCATATCAATAAAGGTTCTAGTTCTTTTATCTTACAAATGGCGACCTTCGTGGAGTAACGGATAAGATACTTGAACCACGCACGGAAGGTTCCGGGTTCGATTCCTAGTGAGAACGTCAAAAAAGAATTGATTTTTCTCAAGCTTGGGTGTTCTGTTAGATTAAGAAAATATTTTATGTTGTTTGAGAAATAGTCGAAAAAAAGGGGAGGGAGGAGCGTGAGTTTAATAGGTTTAAGGTGACCATTACAATGAAACATCGTATAACGGGCTATATTGAAAGGTTGTTTGATTATTGATCAAAGAAACATTATTTTTTAAAGCTTTCCTAATGTGAAATATTCCCATATTATAACTTTTGACCCTTTATTATTTGTACGTAAGATTTTCACTTTTGTATTTTTACTAACGTCATGATTAAAATTGATTAGGTGATTTGCGAACTCGAAGAAATTGCTATTGTGAAGACACCTTATATGTTTTTAAACACGAATATAAACATTTCTTGATGTTCTTCCAACGTAAACTGAAGGACAAGAATTGCATTTTAATCGGTAAACACCTGAATTATTTAATAAACTATTAGTATTTTTATTACTAAGCATTTCCACTTTATTATTATTAAGCATAAGGTTATTGTACTGACCACGTACATTTGATTGGTCACAAATTGACAATATTGCAATGAGTGGTACAATGAAAGCTTTAAAAGTTTTTTGTTTTTTAATTTTCGCCAACTTAGTTTAAGAAAATTTATGCTAAATATGTTAAACTGTCATGCAAGGAACCTAGAATAAGGTGAATTCACTGACTATGTGTATTCAATTGACCACAAATTGACAATAATACAGTAAAGGTTACAATGTACAATGAAAGCTTTTATAGTTTTTAATGTCTTATTATTTTCGCGGTTTGTGAATATGCGAAACTGAAGAAAGACACTAGTCTTTAGGAACTTTTTCAGGAAAAGTGGGGGCGCTTTCATTTTATCCTCATAACCCATGTCGAAGCTAACAATCTGCCAGAAAAAAAATGACGAATTTTTTATTTCTTTTTTAGTTATAAATATGAAGGTTATAAAAATATAACGTGTTTAATGATTTGTATTTGCTGGTAATTTTTATTAACAAACAGTTTTTTTATTTTATTTTATTGTGACGTTTTACCATAGAAACATTTGTTTGTACACTTTGCCCAGCTAACAAAGGTAAACACTCCGTTTCAAGTTAGGCAATTACATTTAAATACGTAATAATAATTTAAAAGTTAAAAGAAAGAACATACAAAAAAACCCTTCTGAAAACACATATTGATACATATACATATATATTACAAATACATATTTATATATACACACATACATGCACATACACGCATACATATACCCATGCGCATACAAAAATTGAACATACATACATACATAAAAGATGCACAATCTAATTTATATATATATGCGAAATTTATGATTGCCATTCGGTGTTTTAAAATTATTCTTTATTTTAATATTTTATTTTCAACATCCAGTAAGAATCCCCAATCTGCGGCATGCATCAACCTCTCTGACTCCCTACGTTCAATGTCATGAAAGAGCATCATCATACACCTTCCTCAACTTGACAGCACTCCCGCTTTTCCACAATTCTGGCAAAAACATATGAACCTTCTTGCCAACGTAATAGTGTTGCCTCGATCCCAGAACAGTGTTGACCCCTTCACTTAGTATCAGATCCCTATTGGAGTATCTTGCATTACGGTTGTGGTTGACGCTTGGTATTTGTCTCTTTTTATGTGTATAACCACTACCGTTCTCAATATATATGTTTAAATGATATTAAGTACCTACTCTGAATTCTTTGAAGAGCAAATATCCTCTCTTCTTTTTATCCTTCTGCCGCTCCAATCGGAGGTTGGCGACCATCATCCTGAATTCGTCACGAGTCACGACATCGCGACATGCCGAACCACTGTCTTAGATTTCTGAATCATGATGCCCATTATATTATTTTTTGTCCCATCTCTATATCTTTCCTTCCACAAAAAGTTGAAGAAGTTCATAGTTCTTGTTGTGAAATATACTCTCTTACATTCAAATATTACGACTTATCTGCGTTTTATCAATATGCTCATAAATCTTGAAAAGAGTGGAGCATTAATATTGACCTCACATTTTTTTTATGAAATTATAGACACCCCGACTGATTCGTCGTAGCTTCTAAATAAAATACAAATTAACTTTCCTGTGGCTAGAGTTGCCAATTCAATAGACCTACATTCTGAGAGGTAAAACAAAAAAATAACTAAGTTTGTAAATAAAAACGTAATTTTGAAACAATTATTTATTTTAAAAAACTTGTTTCAATTATTGTAAACGTCAATTTTTCGCTTTCCTTTTTGCAACAAATAGCTTGATAATTATGATGACAGCAATCGGTTCCAGTAGATTTTAGCTGCGTTCTGAGAACCGAAAGATTTACAAAAAAAAATCTTTTCCGGGAGATCTGGGATTCCAGGATGATTGGCCACCCTACATGGAACTTTATGGTGAAAGGATGTGACATTTTGTTAACTACTCAACAAAAGTCCAGTGGTCATCCCGATTGTTTTGGCAAATTAATATTTTTGAGAATATCACATAATTTTGGAATCTCTGTACTGAGAAAAAAACTTGGTACTGTTTTGTATATGTACATTACATTTTATGATAAAGGTACGAGTCTCGAAGATGCCACAAAAGTAACAAAACCGGTGGCCGGTTATTCGAAATTTGTGGATTAAAGTATCACCCGTCTTTTATTTCTATTATAAAACATTATTTTTTACTTTTCATAATTGTTTGCGTAACTGTTTTTTTTAATGTTTTTTTTTATTTTAACTAATTTACTTTAAGTTCGATTGTCTTTTAATTTCTTTAAATATTAGTTTTATAAATTACTTATAATTTAGTATTTTTAAATGAGTGAGCCTGTTGTTTTCCTTTTTTAAATGACTTTTTGCATTGTTTTTATAGAGTTGTTTTTTTTTATGAAATACTCTTACTGTGCAAATTTTTTTATTCTATATTTATAAATATCTAATAAATAATCACGTACTCTAGCATGTGTTATAATATATGAACTTTACTGGTCCTTTAGAAACAAGAAAAATAAATATTGATCCATTTTAGTATGCCCACTGTACGTTTCCCAATAAAATAAAAAGATTTGCTTTCTTAGTATTAAAGATCAATAACGGTTTTAACGCTTTTATGGCATCGTCAGACTGGTATGATTTTCTAGAAGGTCAAATTATTTTTGAGCTGTTAAATTCAATTGAGGGTAATTTTGTTCATTTCGACTGTTTCCAGTTTAGTTTGTAAGTTTTTTCAACTTGTCATTTAAACTAATTAAATTTATAAAGATAAAGCAACCAATACATGTAACGTTTTTTTAAGGGAATATATGCGTGTTTCAGGGCCATACCGCAAAACTTCAAAGAAACATTCCTAATGGTAAACTTTTTGAACAATATATATTTTTTTAATTATTTTATAATTTTTAATTTAAAAAAAACTTTAATTTCAAGCATCCCTTCCACAAACCATAACAAATGGCATAAAAAATCATTAACTATTTTACCAACGCCAATGAAGCAATACGCACCAGACGCGGACAAAAGAAGCGGATGGGTTGGAGAGGGGTCGGGGTCGGGGAAGGGATGATAGTAAAGGATTGAATACATTTTCTAATTAAAGAAAAAAAAAAATGTTGGAACAATTTTATTAGAGTTTTTTTAATGTTTACCATAAAATAATTGTGAAAATCTTATTTTCTTCCTAAGTATTATTCATCTCTATTAAAGGAATAAAATTAAAGGAAATAAAAACGCAATTGGTACAGATCAAAATGTTCCAGCGAAATTTTTTGGTTTATTGATTTAAAAAATGTGTGGAAGCTACAGGACATATTTAGAAAATGGCGTGTCCTGGATACTCGGAATGGTAACACTTTGCAAATTCGTATGCTGTTTCAGTGTTGACAGTTCCGACCAATTTTTCACATTTATCTAGAACTTCTCTGACTTTTTCCTTTTCCGATTCTTCTACTTTGCTGATCGACAGCTCCTTCTGATAGACTCCATCCTTATCCACGATGGTCTTCTTCAACATGCAGGCGGAGAACTTTTTGATATCATCTGCATCATTAGACCAGTCTCCAGCCCTCAACTTGTCCAGTTCTTCCTTGGTAACTCCATTTTCGGAAGCGCACACCTTTCCGTGATTCCTTACAGCCTGCTTCACTTCTTCGGATATTCCCTGTAAAAAAAAAAGTTATGTTATTTCCATTATCATCTTCTACTATCCAGCAAAAAACAGTGGATAGATCATGAGACGCAAATTGCAGCGTATCTTTACCCCGATAACTTTTAAATACGAAGTTTCACTCTTGTGGAGCCAGTCTTAAGAAATTATAAATACAACTGATATTTATTTCCTATACTAATAAAAAAAACACCTCCTGAAACCCCGTTTGTTCAAACAAACATACTTGTAACTTTTAAACTAACATAAAAAATAGAAATATATATATATATTGCTTTAATTTTTTTAAAACCAACTTAACTTTTAAACACAGTTCTATATTTTATTACTTTATATTGTATTTTTAAAAAAATTATGTTGTTAATACACTCATCTTTTTATTTTTATACCATCTATACTTCTTAACACTGTTCCTATATTTTATTTCTTTATATTGTGTTTTTTTTTTAAAATCTATGTTGTTTATATACTCATCTTCTTTTTTTATACCAACTTTACTTCGTAACACTGTTCTATCTTTTGTTGCTTTATATTGTATTTTTTAAATTTAATGTTGTTTATATACTTATATTTTGTAAAACTTTCATGTATGTATAAGCCTTATGGGCGTGAAAAAATAATAAAATAAAAAAAAAATATATAAAAAAAATCCTAGTTAATTTTCACCATGTTTTTTATTACGTGTATTTTTTTACTATCATCATCATTCCCTTTCCGCACCTAATGGTGCATTTGGAACTGCATTGGTACACCAATCGCAGCGTATTTTAATCATTCTTGTTACCTGAAGGTAACGTGATCAATCTTACGCTTCAGGCACCAGTCCCGTGAAAATGAAATATTCTAGTGTAAAAACACCCTTTAATATAATATTTCATATCAACCATGTCAGCAATCGCACCCGAGACCTCTCTTATGGTAGCCGAACGCGCTGACCATTACACCACGAGGCACACATTTTTTTACTTTTTCTTTTACTATGTATTTTTTCAATATGTTTTTTGACATAAATATTGTTTTCCGTGTACTATGAGTACTATGTTTCTTACTATGTATTTTGTATTTTACTGGATTTTAAAATATGTTTTTAATCATGTCTTTAACTATATTTCTTACTTTTTTTTACTATGTATTTTACTATTTTATCACTATATCTACTACATTTTTTTAAAGTATTGATAACTATTTTTAATATATTTTTTGACTCTTAGAACGAAGTAAATAACCCTAGTTAGGTAGTCAAAGCAACTTTGCATAAATGTATGATTTTGTGTATAAATATTTTATTTATTTATTTTATTTTATTAACATAAACGGCAAATATACCTTTTACAAACATTTATAATACTAAAATATTTGGCATAATATTTTATTTTTTTTAAAACACGAATTTCCTAATACCCAAGATTTATAAAAACAATTAAACTAAAAATTATACAAGATTTATATTAAAAAAATAAACCTAAAAATTATACAGCATATTCAGTAGAAAGTTTAAATAATAAAACATTCTACAGTAAAACAACAAGAAAATCATAAGTACTGTTTCACACCGCTAGGCAAAGTGAACAAAACACTGTATTTATATATATATTATAAAATGCATGAATAAATAAATATAATTACCATTCACCACATTCGAAAAAGGTTCAAAAGGTTTGTTCTATAGGAAAAATACCCTACACTAAATATATCAGATACGTGGGAATAATTATTGCCGAGTTCATGAAGTCTATTTAATACGGCATTACAAGTATACACTGTCCGTGAATTGTTGCTACAAAACGGTGGCACCTGATACCCGGTGGTATATGATATGATAATAAATAAGGATGGTTCATTTGTTTTGTTTATATTTTTTTTCCATGCGACTAGACTTAGCTTCATATATGGCCACACTGATGATGAAACGTAAAATGATGTATAAAATTGTTTTAAAAACAAACTACTACGGTTCAGGCAATTCAACCTAAATAAGTGTTTTGGATAACTTTTAAGGTACTCGTAGCACTAATGTTCTAAATGAAAATTATCATGTTTTGTTTCACGTGCTCGTATTTAATTGACGTTTAATCATCACTGTGGCCATATATGAAGCAAAGTGCAGTCATCTAAAAAGGAAATAAATCCACAAATTAAATGAAAAGCACCCCAGACGAAAATCCTGAAAAAGGAAATCAAGCGGCGTCTTTCATGTTGTGTAGAGTTTGAGGGTTTACATAGTTTTCAAGATCTTGAGTTCCTGGGTTCAATTTATGGAAGAGTGGACGTAAAATATTGGTTTTAAAGGTGGTTGTGCACTGCAATACTTAACTGTTCCTAGACTGGTATTGGTAGGGTCAGATTGAGAACCTCACCACACAAATAACAAAAATCAATCCAATGCTTGAATTACTTGATAAGTTACAACGATTGCAGAATGTTTGTATGCGTTATATTTTTGATCTTTGCAAATTCGACCACACAATCGAATACCGCACGCAACTACACTGGCTCAGTATTAGGCATAGAAGAAAAATTCACATTCTATCACTTCTTCAAATTATTTAAAATAATCCCACTTCGCCTGTTTATCTGATAGAGCTCTTCCAACCTCTACCACAACACGGACTATCTCTTCGTTCTAGTGACGAGAAAACCCTTTTAATACCCTTTCATCGCTCTGATTTTCTTGCCTCCTCTTTCGCAGTAGTAGCTGCTCGATTGTGAAATAATCTACCCACTAATGTTAGAGACGCCCCTTCATTATTAACATTTAAGTCAAGATTGAAATATCACTATCTAAATATTTAAGTTGTTCCTTTATCCTTCTTCTTTCCTTCCCACCCCCTTTCCTCTCTTCATATTATAGTGTTAATTTTATTTTTTTCCAGTTAATCTTTTTTTATAATTTTGTACAACATCATAAGATTCAATATGTCCATGTACTTGTAATTTTCTCAAACTGAACGGTTTGGGTGGGTGGGTAGGAAGAAATTTTCTTAAGGCAATATGCCCACCCTTATATGTATAAATATTGTATATGATATGAATTTACAATGTTTTTTTATTAAATACTTTGAACTTGTTGAAACTTACTGAGAGAAGAAAAATTATAGATTTACTGAATTTATTTAAGATTGTAAACTTTACATGGAACTGCCCAAATCTATTAGCCCTCATTAACTTCAAGGTACCTGGACGAAGGACTCGTCAAGTACCTCCGTTTAGTTCAGGGGTGCTCAAACTTGAACTGCTGGCGATCTACCTCAATATTTTTAGACTACTTACGATCGACTTGAGAGGCTGCAAGTATGTGTGATGCAGGGTTGTCGTACATACACGATACACCCTACCTACCTAGGTAGGGTGTACCGTAGCATATATAGATATTAGCTTTCCGCACGGTCGATCGCGATCGACCGTTTGAGCACCCCTGGTTTAGTTGCAACAATTTGCGAACCGTATACTCGTATAATGCTATTCTGAATCGACTCCATGTTCTCGGTAATAACTATTCCGGCGTTGCTAATATTTTTCACACAAATTATAGTGCTTTCTATGTTCACTTTTGTATGGGTACTATTGTGTACCATATTTACATGTATACTTATTTTTTTAAATTGTTATATAATTACTATTTTTTTTTTTTTTTTTGAGACAAAAGACTTTTATTATTTTTAATATACTTATATTTTGTAGCTCATAAATAAAAAATAAAAATATTTACTTTTAAAATTTTATCTCCACACATTGTTTAATTATTTTTTATATCTAAATATGTTTTTTATACAATACTGCTGTGTTATATATACTATTTATGAAACATAATACTTTTCAATTTAATTAAAAAGTTTTTAACATTTAATTGAAGTGTTTATATTATTTTAAATATGTATCTTTTTAAGGCAAAAGTCACTGCGTGCGGTCATATTTATAAATAAAAAATAAAAAGTGCATTACACTTTATAGTGTTAAATAAATAAATGCAGTGCTCTGGGTGCAGATATCATTGAATTATAAAAGAGTTTTTAAATTTCAGATAAAAACATAGTATATAATAAAGAAAAAAAATCAATTTTGTAACATATTTATATTACACTACCTAATCAAATTCACTTTGTTGATTGCTGCATAGTTTATTTTTCTGTTTTTTTTTACAATATACATAAGAGGTAAAACAGAGTATTGAAAAAATAAAGGATAATTACATAGCAATGAAATACATATTAATGTTTTAAATAGTAAACAAAAAAATCCCACAAAGGCATGGCCTGTTCGTGGGTATACAAGAAAATGTAATTGAATTTTGCTCCCATAATAAATAGACAGATATAATATTTTTGTGTAACATAAGAAAGAGAAAATAAAATATTCTGTAGATTACATGATATTTTTTTTATATAGTAATTAAAAGAGGAAATGCAAAATATAAAAAAAAAACATTAAAATATTTCTTATTATTAAAGGGCTACAAATCATATCATAGAAAAAAAGAATTCATATCTTTAGTTTGAATCCAGCACAAGTGTATGTTTTGTAAACATTAGTACCTACAAACAAAATCAAATTTATAGCTGTTACTATCTAAATACACATTTTGATAACTGGTTAGTTACTATCAAACAAAAACAGTATTAATTAATGATCTCTACACTTGTATGCTTCTACGAACAGAAGGTCTGTTATCTCTGGCTTCTTCTGAATGAGTTTTCAGTGGTTTCATCTTATTTAAAAAATGTGGAGAAGTTCCTTACCAAGGCCAAAGCCGACTATCCCGCAAAGTAAAATAGATTTTCCAGTAAAATATATTTTACAGTAAAATAGATTTTACAGTAAAATAGATTTTACAGTAAAATAGATTTTACAGTAAAATAGATTTTACAGTAAAATAGATTTTACAGTAAAATAGATTTTACAGTAAAATAAAAGCTTTGAGCATAATAAGCAAGGCAATAAAGAGCAACAAACATTAAAAAAATGTTTCTATGAAATTGACACGAACTGAAACATTTTCGCGACATAAAAAACACTACCACCGCATATCCGAAAAATCGTTTTAAAGACCGTGGGTCTTCCGTAAATAAAGTAATGTTTTTTTGTTAATGAACGAGGAACTCCTTTAAAATTGATAACTTTTTTAATTTGATAAATCGCGATTTTTATTAAATTAACCTCTACAAATTTTATTGCCCCATTCACAGAGAGTTTGTCAAATTACACGGAGGGTGGTTTTTGCGACAAAGTGCAACAAGAGGAAGATCACTTGTTTTTTTTATTTGATAATAAACTGTTTAAGACAAAAAAATACATTTTTATTTATCGGTGGGTTGGCTTCCCGGAAACCAAACATTTATCATTGGTTGATTTAAAAGATCCCGTGACGTCATTTAAAGTGGTTCATTTTAATTATTTTTTTCCCACATTTTAGAGGAACTTTGCTGTACAATGATGTACTTCAGCACTACGGGAAATTAGATCCAATAAATGATTTCGTACGGCAGGTAAAGATTGGAACATTTTCTTGAAAATGTACGAAAAAAATAATAATAACGAACTACTTTGAACAACGTCACCGGTTTATATGAATCAACCAATGATAAGAGAGTAATGGAAGATTTCTGGTTTGCTTGCCGTCAATGGACCAATGAGAAGAACTGATCGAGAATAACCGGAAGAGAACCGCTGGCGTCACACGCGGAGTTGTTTCAGAAATACAAAACTTTAAAAAATCATAGGGGTGGTAATACGATATAAAAAAATTTTTAAAAATATTTTCGGTTTCGTTTAATAGTCAATTAAAAAATAAAATGTGTAAAAAAAACCACTGAACTCCTCATTAAATGCTCTAATTTTTACCGCGTGTAGGAAAACATTTTTCATATCCGACTTCCTGTGGCACTAAACTTCTTCATTTGAAATTTACAAAAGGCGATGGATATTCAACTTACTGAATCGGGTTGTGGTCCTGTGGCTAGTGTCTCGGACTCACGGACCAAAGGTCGGTGGTTCGAATTCTACTCTACCCCAACTTGATTCCCATTTTCTTATAGTGAATTATTTACAACTCGTTGAAAATGGCCCTCAAAATGAAATATTTGGGTAAATCATAAGAACGCAAATATTTATTTTTAAAAAGAGTATCCGCCATTACAGTCTCCACGTGTTGATTTTTTTTAAACAACAAAAACTGGCACTGCTTTTATTTAAATGCAATATTATTTCAGTAACTTAGAATATTTTTTATTCTGTCCCTCTCACCTCTCAGGTTAGGCACAATTTGTGCGTTGTATATTAAAACAGGTGGGTTATTTTTGTAATCTAAACTATTGTGAACTTTAAATAATTTAGTGAGGTAAATTAAAACGTTGATAATAAAAAAAAACTTACATGAACAACCACAAACAAAGCGAACACAAGGATCAATCCCTTCATTTTAGCTGCCAATAAAGCGTTATCGCTTTCGCTGAATATATTAAACTAATTACAAAACAAAGTATTCAACATTTATATCGGCGAGCCGTTTTAAAAGATATTAAAATTGATCAATTAAGCATATTGCAAGAGTTGAAGCACTTAGGGGTTATCATTGTTTAAGACATAATATTTCATTATTTACGACACTATTTTTATAATGATGCTTGTGAAAAGCGTTAAAAACATAATATTGATGATACAAAAGTAAATACAGGGTGATAGCATAAAATTTATATTTCTTTAACACTAAACTGCTACTGCCATCATGTCATTTCCCCGTAGGGGCAGGCTGTGAGGATGGACCGTCTCATACTTCTACCCTGGTATACATTCCTAGCTTAATTTGGTAATGTATCCAAAATAAAACAAGTTTATTGGATTGTAATTCTACTTTATTTTTTATAAAATATACAAAGGGTATATTGTGACGCGTTTCGTCTTGTTAGGACATTTTCAAACAAAAAAACTAGGAGTTTAACTTTAACTAAATGTATATTTTATAAAAAATAAAGTAGAATTACAATCCAATAAACTTGTTTTATTTTGGATACATTACCAAATTAAATATGGAATTCTACCAATTATCTGCATACACAATAAATACATTCCTAGCTTCACATCTAGCCATACATGCCCTTCGATTCTGACTGCATTAAAAAAAAAAATTGGTCTTAAAATAGTGCAAACTTCTTCTTCTTCTTCTTCAGCCTTCTGTCCTCCACTGCTGGATATAGGCATCTTCCATATCCTTCCATTTTTCTCGGTCGGTTGCTACTTGCAGGCAATTTTTACCCCCTACAGCAGCTATTTCGTCGGACCATCTTTTTTGAGGTCTTCCGACGTCTCGCTTATTCTCCCAATTCTTAAAATTTTAGGGGTCTATCTTGTGGGGTCTTGTCTCGCAACATGTCCTGCTCATTGCCACTTTAGTCCTGCAACGCGATCCGTGATACGAATATCCGTTATTCTGGTTCTGTTCCTAATTTCTTCATTTCTTATTTTGTCTCTTGGGCTTATACCGAGCCTGGATCTTTCCATGAATGGCTGTGTGCATTTGAGCTTTTCTACATTTCTTTTTGTGAGGGCTATGGTCTCCAATGCATACCGGGGAACGAGGTGGCTCCGGACACATTTTCATATATTTTTTAAGATTATGAAGATTCGGGTCAACAAAATAATTTAAACAAGTAATTTTCTTAAGTACACGTGAAGCACATTACCACTATCGTACCACTATATTTTATTTTTTGTTTTCAGGTTTTCGAAACGTGTCTGGAGTCGTCACTACAAGTGTGGTGACTTAGGACGACCATGAAATTATCTCTGTAAAAATAATTCAATTGAAGTTGTGAGGACAACATACACTAAATGACCCAAATATTCGTTTTTTGTTGAAATGATGCTGTGCTTAACACATGTGGGGTTGAAAAAATGAGAAATAAAACATTTTCATGAAAAAAATGGGCACTTGTTTATTTAATTTAAACAATCATTAAAACCATTTAAATTATATAAATCTAAATACTTTAGGCACAGGCAATTTGACAGCTGCATCTCAAACTTTTTGTCCCATATATCCAAAATAGCTTCATTCATATTTAGTAAATCATATTGCTGATATTATGGTCGTTCTCCAACCTTCCGTTTGTATATTTGCGGCATGTACACTTCACCTTGGCAAAATACGACCTTTTTAATATTTATTTTATATTCATTTAACGAATAAAAGTCTGTTAATCAAACAAATCAATAAAAAAAATATTATTATATTGTACTGATCTACACGAGTTTGTTGAACACTATACGAAAATTCAAGATTGGCAGAGACACAGCAGTACCGCTATTACCATAATGAATCACAACACAAGCAACAAAAACAAAACAAGCCCGCGTAACGACAGGCTGTTGCGAGCATACTGACGCAAGAGGACTGTGATTCGCGCTACCCCTTCCTTACCCTTACATTACTATTACAATTCACCAATACCTAGACTACACCGGCTAGGTAACGAGTATGGTGAAGTTGATATATTTTGTCTGTCTTTATATAAATATAGGTTAAGTATTCAAAAGGTTATAAATTAATTTGTGTAAAATTTCTTAATATTTTTCTTTATTTACTATTTTTTTTTCTATCTCTATAATAATGTATAAACTTATATGTATGTATATGTATGCGTGTATTTTTTCATATGTAAATTTTTAAATATTTTTCTATGTACCATATACCTATGTTGGTACATTTCCTGATTTTTACTTATTATTGTATCTTTTAGCTTTTCTTATGTTATCTTTAATTTTAACTAAATTTACATACTCATGTTTCACTGCTGCACTTAAATGTAATTTCTAAAATATGTAAAAGCCCATTGGGCGTGTAAATTGATAAATAAATAAATAAATTACCTTGAAGCGAAACGATGTGCCACTGTCCGACTTCCCCTGCCATGTCCGAAGCCACCCCGTTCCCCGGTATGTAGTCACTGGCACTATACGCGATTCATATGTTTTCCTTTTCAGACAATTTATGCAATTGTATAAACATTTATAATATTATTTTTTACAAATCTCTTAGCGGAATATTATGCTTTGCTTCAACCACAGATTATATAAAATACCTATGTATTCAGTGGTTTCAACAAACACACTAAAATAGATACGATTTTTTTTTTAATGATTTCTCTAACACCATTCTCTTATACTTACTAGTTTATGTTAGTTTTTATCATGGGTTATGTGTTTTAAAATATATTTATATCTCAAGGTAATATTTTAATAATTTGACGACAGTGTTATCTGGAATATTTTATTAAAAATGAATACGAAAATTGTCTTTTTGTTTCGCTTCTTATCGCCGCGTTCGTCGTGTAGAGATTTATTTATGATTGAGAGGCTAAAATCGTGGCAAAGGTTAAATATTTGAGTAATGAAATGAAAGTAAATAAAAATGAATGATACGGATTTAAAATATTTAAGCGAGTGTTTAAGCATATAATAATGATATGATGTGATGAGTGTTTAGGCATATCATAAATGCAAGTGGGGTGGCGATTATAATTTTGTGTGGATATTATTTGACTGAAACTGTTAAAATTTGCGGGGAAATTAGAGATGCGTTGCGCGGAGATTGAAAATGCGGAATCGAACAGTATGCGGCTAAACAAACAACAGCAGACAACAATCCTACCTTTAGGAAGACATGAAAGGGAATCAGAAAAAACAGTAATTGTCGAAGATCAAAATATTTTATTTTATTTATTTGTTTAGTTTATTAACTGATAGTTAATGTTGTGTATACAGTGCTATGTTACACAAATTGGATGCAAAACTCAGATACACTAAAAACATTTTTTTGTGCGATTTCGAAGTTATGTGGTTTTTAAGGCAATTATTTAAAAAAGGCCGAAGAAAATCCAGTTTCACTCACAGCAAAAATAATTCGAGGTCTTCAACTTTGCAGTATTTTAGAAAATCGTTTTATACCTAATGAAACGAATTTTGAACGAGCTTTCAAGTTTCAACATGGGCTCAACAATAAATTCTGTACCTTAATTAAAGCTTAAATGCTGGAAGTCACATTTAGTAAATTGTTCAGGAGAGCGCGAGCGGTTTGAAGTTGTAAAACTGTTTCAAATGTATCTCTCGAAGTAAAAACACAATTTATTACTGTTTTTTTGGATTTATAGGCTTTTGATAAGAATATTTAAGAAAAAAACATTTAAAGTTTGGACTATCAAATAACTTTGGGACTTCAATGTGTTTTGTTCTAACCGCCCGGTCCGCGCCCTAATTCCTCCTCGGACTTTAGTATAAAAAGTAGTGTAGAATATTTAATGAAAAACAATGTAGGTTTTTAGGATAAAGGCATATATACCACTCTTTCAGTTTCTTTAAGTAAATTGTTATTTGAATAGATAAAAAAAAACATATATCAACGAAGATGAATAACGTTTTAGAGAAGGAAATATGGAAGTCCAGGTGTTTACAAGGCAAAAATTAATGGCCAATTTAAGTGGCCACTTTATACTCTGTGTAACATTCACCATACGAATGTCTTTTCATTCTAATATGGATGTTCAAACATAGGCAGAATGGTGAATGTTACACAGTGTATAAAGTGGCCACTAACTCGAACATTTTTTTTATGTAGTTGCAATGTACCTTGCTTTTGTTATGTGCAAGGTTTTATCGAAAATACTTATCTTTAAATTATATTCTGTTGACTTCAATATTTTTTACCGTAGACTTACAATAATAAAAATAAAGCAGAATCAGAATAAACAAAATAATTCTAGAAATATTGCATTAACAAATAATAAAAAATCGTAAAAGTTGGACACAAAAAACAAAAGGAGCTAGATACCACCATTGAATAACTTAGCCTGCTTGATCGTCCCTGTAATGAATCGAACAGTCTCTCTTCGTGTATCATTACAGTTCAGGAGCTCAGCTAGGTTATTTGTCGCAGCAATCCGAGTGTTTAGTTTGCATTCAAGCTCCCATCCCGGCCTGTCGAACATTGGACATATTAAAAGATGTTCTACAGTCTGCTCAGTGATGCCATCACATGGGCAGCAACTGTCGTCTCGCAGCCCAAAGCGATGCAGATATTCCCTCATGCATCCATGTCCCGAGAGAGCCTAAGTTAATTCATATGTAGGCGTTTCATGCTTCCAAAATGTTTTGGCCTCGTCTGTGCTTCTCAAAAGTTGCTTGATCCACTTATTGGTAGTTTTTTCTTCATGAATTTTCCTCCACTCATTTAATTTATCTTTTGAAATGGACCACCTTATATGGCTTATTGGGACTTCGTCAAAGTTCGGCCTCACTTTTTTTACTGTAGCAGCCTTGGCTAGCTCATCTGCTCTCTCATTTCCGATTTCTCCAACATGAGCTCTAACCCAGCAGAACCGAACATATATGCCTTGTGTGCTGAGAGCATAGTGAAGTTTTTGAATGTTGCTTATAATGGCATTCGTGGAGTAAACATATTTGAGCGCGAGCAGTCCAGACATACTATCGCTGTGAATTGTGATAATTGCGAGACTAGTTATTTGTCTCTGTATCCATAATATTGCCCTTTCAATACCAATCAACTCTGCCTGGAAGACTGAACACTCATTTCCAAGTTTTAGTTTTCTCTGGTCTATCTCCTTGTGTTCCCTGTATACAACAAAGGCCGCTCCAACATGTCCATTCAGTTTGCTGCCATCAGTGTAAATATGGATAAGGCTAGTTTGAGTAAGTGATAGCGTATTTGTATTTTCCTCTAGATTCACTTGTATATTAGCACACTTAGCGGGATGTGGTAGTGAGCAATATTCAACACAAACATTCAGACAAACTCAAAATATTGTAGATTCTTTTTATCAAAACCAGTAAGAGACAAACATAATATAAACATAGTTTAAACTTTGCCAAATACTCACCTATTCCACGGTTCCACATGTTAGCAAACAAACATGGAAATTAAGGCTTATTCAATTTATCTTTATATCAATTAAAATCATTACTTTTTAATCACTTCTTTTCTAAATTATAAAAATGTACAAAGTGTTATACTTGTTTTACTGTTTATGCTATGATACATCGCCTCTGTTACTTCAATACTTTTCTATTTAAACCCTTCATTTATTACAATATTTGAGTTTGTCCAAATGTTTGTAGACAAAATACTGGATTTCACCCCCTTGGGTGTCATTAAGATTAACAAAATGGTGAATGTTACACAGTGTGTAAAGTGGCCACTTAAACCAGCCAATGACAGGTCATAAGCCCTGTAAATGCCTAGACTACCATATTCCCTTATTTAAGGTATTCTCCATCCCTGTTGTAATTTGTTAACCTTCATTTATTGTTAATTTGCTGCATACCTTTGTTATAATTTCTAACTAAATTTTCCTATATTATTTTCTCATTTTCTGCTGATTTTATTTCATGTATCTATATTTTTTATAGTATAGTATGTGAAATAATTCAGTCAGATGAATCTCTTCACAACAATAAAGGTTTCCGCTCTTTAACTTCACTTAAATCAACAAATGGAAGAATTGAAGAAATATGGATGTTCAAACAGAGGCAAAATGGTGAATGTTACACAGTGTGTAAAGTGGCCACTTAAACCAGCCAATGACAGGTCACAAGCCCTGTAAATGCCTAGACTTCCATATCCCCTTATTTAAGGTATTCTCCATCCCTGTTGTAATTTGTTAACCTTCATTTATTGTTAATTTGCTGCATACCTTTGTTATAATTTCTAACTAAATTTTCCTATATTATTTTCTCATTTTCTGCTGATTTTATTTCATGTATCTATATTTTTTATACTGTGTTCAGGTGTTTTGTTTTATTATAATTGTTTAACAATATTTTTTTATACTTTGTCAAAGGCGTAAGTCAACGAAATTAATAAATAAATAATAATCTTACCCGACAACCACAAGAAATGCAAATGCAATGAACAATTCCTCAGTTTTGATTTTTCTGTGCCAAGTATTATAATGCTATCAGTCAATACAATACTAACGTAAATAGTACAAAATTAATCATTAATACAGGGGAGTAGTTTGAAAACAGATTAAAACAGACCAAATCAGCATTATTTTTCAAAAGTTAAATAAAATTTCAAATTCCGGCGTTATCAGGTTTTAATAACATTTTTTTTATTACGTGACACTAACTTTTTAAAATGATCTTTATACTGACGCGGAAATACAGAGGTATTAAAATATAGGGTCGTATTGGAAATGTTTAATTATATACCACCACACTGGGTTGAATGTGCTAAGTTAGGTATTATAAAAAAATAAACAATAATATTGGTAATTTATGTAAAAGTACTTTGTTTTTTATACTTTTTTTGGTTAGTTTTAGGGTATTTTTAAAATTAGTTTTGGAGTTAAAACAAAAAATTAAATAAATTTTTATATTAGAGTAAAATAAAATTTAAGATGCCTTAATAGTAATATTTTTTTCCGAATTCGTAAACCAGCTGATAGAAAATAATAATAATTCAAATAAAGACACTGGGTAAAAGGTTAAAGTTACTCATTGAAAATATAACATTAAAATTAGACAACTTAGATATCTTAAGAAATTGAAAAAGCGATAAAAAATCAAATAAGTAATACTACACAATATTTTATTTATTTTATTTATTAACGGACTTATTCAGTTCATTCCAAAAATGGCAAACACATATTCTTATAATACATACAGGACAATGAAAATAAAATACAAATAAAGAAAATTAAAGCTACTACAAAAAATTTAATAATAATTACTACCTCGAGACAAGCTCTGGTTTGTCTTAGTGATTGTTTAAATTTTACAATGAAAATAATAATAAAAATTAAAGACTTACACCAAAAAACTCCAGATCTTGTCTCCAATTTACAATTTGACACAATCGAGAAATTGGTGCATGCAAGCCATAGTTTGTGCTGTGCTGATCAAGAAACAGCACATTATTATTTCGCAACCGGCGGATCAGAACATTAATTGCCACTTGTTCCAGTAACGACGGTACATCAATTAAGCCATTGTAAATTAAACTTTAAATATAGAGTCAATGTTATTTCTACGTTTTTGTGGACTTGACATTTTTAACATTGACTCCATTTCTCCGTAAGTGTAGTCTTCCTTCTCGAGGCCAATCATGCATGCTACTTTTTTATGATGTTCTACAGATTCAATATGATTTATCGGGCCTGCATAGAAGGAAGACCAGATCACGGAGTCATATTCTAAAAGAGGACGGACACGTGAGTAATATAGTGTTTTAACCGTGAACATATTAGTAAAGTCACTAGATGAATTATTAATAAAACTTTTTAAAAGAGTTTTAATGGTTTATTGACCATAGTACCAATATGTTCATTAAAGGTAAGTTTACAGTTCATGATAATTCTGATTTTTTTTACATTAGCCTTATACCCGTATGCAGAGACAAAACTTAAGGTGAGGAAAGTACATTCTTATTTCAAATGCAAAAAATAACCCGAAGGTGAAGACAATAGAATGTACTTTCCTCGCCTTAAGGTTTGTCTCTGCATACGGGTATTAGAATACATTTTCAAGACGGTAAATGGGAATGATAAAGGCACAAAAATATATGGTAAGTATTTGAATCACCTTAGTTTTGCAGACGTTATAGCAATAATAAGTGATGGAGTAAATGAACTGGAAACTATGGTAAAAGAATTGTATGATACTTCTAGAAAGATCGAAATAAATATAGACAAAACCAAGATTTTGAGTCCAACACCTAGGAACATAAATATATACTCATACTGGAAATAAAACTATTAGTGCTGTTGACGAGGACATTTCCCTTTAAAAAAACTAAATCAAACTGTGGAACTGTCTAGACAAATCAGAATACGTTAAGCTGCTTTTGGAAAGCAGGGACATGTTTTCAGAAATAAGGAGATTCCAAACAATCTGAAGGTCGAAATCTACAACTCTTGTGTTTTATGTACATAGGTATACATAATATATATATACTGATACTACTACCTACAGTAAACTTCAACCTTTTGCCTAAAATTTTTATAATTTTTCAAAATACATTTAATTGTGTACCTACCTACTTACATTTCTGTGACATTTATCTTTATTTATGTATATCTTTGAATCATAATGTAATTTTATACTTTTTGTATTATTTTTTGACATATTTGATACTGAAATGTTTATTAGATATATATTTATTAAACAACATATTCATTTGTGAAACTGTAAAAACCCTCTCAATAACGAATAAATGGATACATAATAAAAATATATCAATAACATAGAATTAAGAATAGTCCAGAAACCGCATACGCACATCAAACTGAAGGCGACTCAACTACTCATAAGTAGGTTTACGTTTTGACCCATTAGTTTCTTTGTAGACGTCGCTCAGTACGCAACTCCTGATTTGAATTCAACTATGCCGTGTTGTGTTCTTTTAAAGTTAAAAAATACTGCTAGGATCTTAAAGAAACAGGATGCAATCACATTTCATCTGTAATTTGCAAATGAATGTGAATATGCATTACTTAAAAATTGAATTATTTTTCCATCTGTCAGATTGTCGAAGAATCAATATGGAAATTTCGTTAGTGTTGCCAGGGTAGTAAATTTTTTTACCCAACTTTGCTCATCTAATGAAAGAATTAATGAAAATTAGACGTCAGATTAAACAACGCCGTGGGGGACATTTTAACGATATTATCTTTAAAACATCAAATATTATTTAACATGATTTAAAAATATCCGTTTTATGTCAAATAAAATTTGCTTTATATTTTAAGTTCAAAGTTCATTAATTCAATTCGTCTTATTAAATGACCCTTTACTTATCTACTCTGTTGTGTCAATCAATGTTTCCGCGTGCACAATAAAATTTTAGAGAAATTAAAGATTACTTTTGTTTTACCTTACATTTGTGTTATGATTTTTTTTCCCCGTCAAGCAACATTACCCGGTGACTTCACGAATGCGAGCGGCGAAAGTAAGGCGGAGTGGGGGAATTATTGGACACAGTCCGATGTATTCAAATATGATTCAACGCTCCTTCTGGACTATTCTTAATTCTATGATCAATAATTGAATTATCAAGGTATATGTCATAATTATTATGAGTTATTCAGAAGCCAGTCCACAATTTTGAAAAAACGAGATATTGGTGTTATCGGTCGCAGTGTGCAGTAAGGTAATTCTATATTCTGCTAAAAACATCCAGACGGCTTTTATTCAAAAAACTGTAATAATCACCTTCCGAAAAAAGTGTCGATCACAAAAACGGCATTTCTCAATTTGCAGAAAAAACCCACAGGACTAGAAAAATCTTACGGTACTTTAAAAATTATTAAAACTAGTCAAATACACAATTAGATTCTTGTTTGTAACATAAAAAAATAAATTTATTCATTGTTTATCATTTGTCAAAGTCAAAAGCATTCCAGCTGTTTTGTAGATTTGATTAATCATTCTTTTCACAAAGGTGCTATTATCTCAGTTTGACTTTTCTATGGCTGGCTGCTTTCTGCATAACTGCGTTAAATTGTGATAAAAATTCAGTTTGAAAGAGAGAGCAAAAATTATTAGGTGCTTCTTTGCAGAAAAGATATCACACCGTTATCATTGAAAAATATACCTAAAACAACAAAATATTTCATTGAATCGGGTTGTGGTCCCGTGGTAGTATTATGATCTGACAGACCAAAGGTCCGAGGTTCAAATCCCACTCTACCCCAACTTCCATTTTTCCAGCACAAGTTGTGCAGCACAACTTGTGCTGGAAAAATGGAAGTTGGGGTAAATAACTTATTTGCAACGTTTAAGAAATTGTCCGAAAATTTAAATATTGCAGTAAATAATTAGTGTAAACATACGGTATTATTTAATACCCCTGTGGTATCATCTGTACCACCAATGTTTTATTTTAAAGTTTTGATAAGGTCACGGTAATAAACTTAATGTCATGCATTGTAATATTGCTTCTTGAAAACTGATACCCCGAGTGTAACTATGAACATTTTGCAAAATAATGCTTAGTTTATAATTTTTTAACAATATAAATGATAAATATTGCAGTTCTTCATAATTTGTAACATATTCACTAAAGTGTAATAATACCTAGAGTAAAAATCAAAATGAAGGGATTGATAATGAGGAAGTTCAGTGGTTTTTTTTAATTTTTTTATTTGTTAATAGACTATTAAACTAAGTCAAAATTTTTTTTTTTTCAATTTTTATATATCGTATTATCAGCGCTACGATTTTTTAAAGTTTTGTATTTCTGAAATAACTCCGCGTGTAACGTCAGAGGTTCATTTCCGCTTATTCTCATTCAGTTCTTCCCATTGGTCCAGAAGCGACAAGCAGACCGGAAATCTTCCATAGCTCTCAGATCATAGGTTGATTCACATGAACCAGTGACGTCATTTAAAGTAGTGCGTTTTTATTAAAATGTTTATTATTATTTTTTCCGCACATTTTCAAGAAACTTTGAGGTACAATTTAAAGCTCTAATTTTTACTCCGCCCAAGAAAACATTTTTTGTATCCAATTTCCCGTAGGGCTGAAGTTCCTCATTGTGTTTGCTTTGTTTGTGGTTGTTCATGTAAGATTTTTTATAATTATTATTAATTTTTAATACGGTTTCTGTTTCAAATGCTTTCTTTTTGTCTACCAGTCTTGATTGAAGCATTTCTACCTTTATACTAAAAAAAAAATGTTTTAATAGCTTTCAAAATAAGCTAAATAAACATAAAACTTTTAAAAATATAAAACCCAGATGTTAAGTAAGTTTTTAACTATGTTTTTTTTTTTTTTTAAAGTTGTTTGGTGACTAATTATAAATTTTTTGAATTAATTGAATAGTACAAATTTTCAAATGTAATTTAAAGGAAGACACTCAGCAAACAATTCGTACCAAACTGAAATTCCTGAACTTGGCTGAGCTTGAGAAGAATGATTGATTTATATTATGATTGGCGGCCTCCGTGGTGTAGTGGTCAAGACGCTTGACTCGCGCACGGAAGGTTCCGGGTTCGATTCCCGGTGAGAACACAAAAAATAAAATGTGATTTTTCTCAAGCCTGGTTATTCTGTAATGTAATTCACCACTGTAATTGGGCCTCCTGGCCTGTTGTGGTGCAAAAAAAATGAAATGAAAAATGAAATGAAATGAAATGAAAATATGTATGTCGCTACATATCGTTTGTTTCGACTTGATGTATATTTATCAATGGAGCAAACAAAACAGATATCCCTAGGCTTTAACTCAATAACTGCTTATAGCATGGTAGTTTTGACCTGACGAGTGTGTTTTTTCTTTAAAGTAATAATTCTCCAGACAAGCCCTTAAGCTCTATTCCATAGAACAAAAACGTTCCAAATTTTAGTTTGATTTTTAGTTTAACAACAAATGTGTAATGGATAGTTTCGGTTAGCGCTTGTAACTCTCAACCGCAGTTCCTACGTCCCGTTTTATAGCTGTAACTTTGTGGTCAATAATCATAGAATGGTTTTTCTCTGTTTAGGCGACTCTGTTAGGTTATTGCTTTTAAAAAAAATCCTTTGGATTTTTAGTGTTGCCAGCACTGAGATTAAAAGAATTTACATTCACTTTCATTATTAAATGATATAATATGAAATTTTCATTGTTATATTTGATGAAGTTGCAAATCTTGGATAGTTACCTTAAGTACATTATGCGTAACTAGTGGATTTCCTCTGAAATTATCCAGAAAGTTGCCTATTAGTTTAATTAGTGGTAGAGAAAGCGTTGCCAGCACATAATTAGCAGATAAATTACGCGTTTTCTACCTTCTAGAATGTTCAGAATCGTACTGCTTGTTTCGATTATAGTATTAAACACCAGTCTCCATTAAAAAAACAAAACCATTTAAATGTATCCCGCACACAATACAATCTACAAAAAATATAAAAAGAATTACCTATAAAATATACCTACGGTAAAATAAGTTACTCTAAACAATATTTAATGTGATTGATAAAATTGTCAATTAATATAGTTTATTGATTTATTTAAGAAGCTATTTTTGTATTTCCTCATGTGACATATTAAGGGTTTAAGACGGGAAAATACATCAAAAGTAAGAAATCTATATCTGCATTGAAAATTAAGATAGCACATATTGTATAAAGAATGCATCTAAACTAATAAGGTTTAAATATAAAGAAAAATACATGATTGATACTTAATATTCATTTACAGTGTCACATCTCGTAAAATAACATAAAACACTCATTCATTATATCTAACTTTTTTAAGAAGCTACCTACTTGCTTATTGAATGCAGTCGAACAGATCAAAAGTTTATAAACCAAACATATAGACTACCCGCTGATTGTATTAAACTCATAGAAATTAAATCAATGATTTTAGATCTAGTGCCTTAAATACAATAGGCGTGCATCGAACGTGTTTGGCTATTATTAGAGAAAAGAGCTTAGTATATGTAAAATATTGATTTTATGTTTCAGGGTATTACTGAGCAACAAAAACAGATAGATATAAACGATGGAAAGATATGTGCTTCCGAGAATGGAGTTACCAATCAAGAGATGGAGAAGTTGAGAGCTGGAGACTGGTCTAGTGGCACAGATAACATCAAGAAGTTCTCCGCCTGCTTGTTAAAGAGAGGGCTCTTGGATAAAGATGGCAAATACCATAAGGAAGAAGCAATCAGCAAAGTTGAGGAATTTGAAAAGGAAAAGGTCAGAGAAGTTATGGAAAAGTGTGAAAAAGAAGCAGGAGGTGTTAACATTGAAAAAGCATATGAATTCATCAAATGTTTTAATTCTGAGTACCCAGGAAACATTTTCTTATAAATGTAATTTTTAACTTTCATATTTTTATGTTTTAAATTCAAATTTATTTGATTAAATATCTTAATCTGTAGATACAGATCTTTTTTATTTAGTTTTATTTTTTTACTCAAAGATGGACCCTGTAACACGATTTCACCATAATAATCAGAAACTGATCTTTACAATTTGATAAGAGGGAACAGGATAGCTTTTATTGACATGGAAATAGCAATTTTAATTAGTGCAGTCATTATTTTTCCAGACATGTTCAGATACTTATGATTTGGGATTCATTCATCTTACTGTGAATTATTTCAAGCAATTCTTTTAAACGATTCATAAATAAATTAATAGGATAGAATCAGTAAAAAATAAAATTACTATTAATACAGTGGAACTCCGTTTATCCAAACTCTAGTCATCCGGATTGCCAAATATCCGGATTTTTATTAGGAATTTTCTCCATTTATTTTTCATTGCATTCATACTTTTTGTCTGTTGAATGCTTGTTTTAACTTTGCTGGACATATATAAGTAAGTTTTTAATGTGATTCTAATTCACTGTATTATTTGAAAAGCAGTAAATAAGTGATTTTAGGGTAAATTTTGTGTTTGCTTTTAGAAAATTACCTTAATTAAATGGTTAATCCAACTATCCTGATTTCTGAATATCTGAAAAAAGAATGGCACTCTTTAATCCGGATAATTTGAAACAAAGTATTAAGACAAACCTGCAACTTTCCTGTTGATTTCAGCGTAAACACATCTATATGGGTTGGCATGTCTTAAATGTACATGTATTGGGTTAGCATAAAACTAGGATATAATAAAAGGTTCTATCAAATCATTTTTATATTTAGCCATGATTAACAAAACATTATAAGTGACAAAAACAATATTTTAAGGGAAAACACTTCTTTCTCTAAATTAACAAGTAATACACTATGAGAATCAAATTATGTTTCTACTGTGTAGTTTGATGATGTCAATAAAATAAATATTCGAAAGAAAACTTGGTTCTCAAGGGTATTCTTTGAAAATTTATAAGAAGAAAAAATATTCTCCCATCAAATATTTTGGTGATCATGGCTCGATATTATTTTAATGCATCATGACTGGTCTATTTGTAGCATTCATGGAGGAAGATACACATATGTTTTTAAGTGGTTAACTCAAACTTTTGATTTTAAAGTTACCTAGTTGAAAAAATTATTCAACGATCTTATAAATTCAGATTTTTTTATAAAGAGGACACATAGCTATGGATATTCTTTAGCATTTTGCCAAAGGTTATAATGATACCAAAACATTTCCCTGTCTTAGTTAGTACTTACAACAGAACATAATGCATTGCAGTGATATATTAATTAAAAACAAAATGGTCATTTTAACTAACAGTAGATAAACAAATTGTTTATAATAATTTACAAATGAACCTTGACAAAGTGGTGATATGATATATTATACTCCATAATAAAATATTCAGAGTAAATAAATGAAGGTGAAGGACACCATCATAAAGTTAATAAACCATATTAGGAAGGCATGTACTTGAACTAACTTATGGGTATTTAACGATAATTGATTATAATATATTGAATAGTTGAGTAATTATTTCCGTATCTTGTGATCCCTGCCATAAAGAATATGAGAAATATTATATAATAAACGTAAGGTTATGAGATTATAATGTACAAACATAAGTAAATGGTTCTTGTTCTTTGAATAAATACTCTTTAGATCTAACACTCGACTTAACCTTCATAGAAAATTCCAACACTTTCATGGTTTTACCTCTTCATTCTCATACTCAAAACACACAATTTTTTTACATTTGATATAAACTCAAACGCCATTTCTACTTATTCCATTATTCATTCTACTGGATCATCTTCCATCAACTAATATGTTTGGCATAGAATTAATGTTAAGGTATAACATCATTTAAAAAAAAACATCATTTCTTACTCTCCGTTTTTTCCTTCCCTGCTTAATAAAGGCTAGTATGAAATTATTAATCTACACCTATTTTAACTTATAATCGTATTTTCCTTTACCCAACAAACAAGATTGTTTTTTATACATTTTTATATCCCGGAACCTTCCGTGTGTGAGTCAAGCGTCTTGACCACTACACCACGGAGGCCACCTAGTGTTAGCTATTGAAACATATATGAAAACTTTAAAGAAGTATTTTTTTGTCATAAGGTGAAGGATATTTTTTCTTAGTGGAATACGCCTGTCCAAGATAACTGTAATGAAGAAAAGTTGGTACAATCGACTGGGCCATATACTGAAGATATTTCCTTGCCTTATTTATAAGACGTTAGGTTTTTGTTGTCCTTTTTTCTAATTTTGTCAGTTCGTAGGTAATTTGTGTCAGAACTACAAGACACAGATCTGACATTGTTTGTAAATAATGTACAGTAGCCGGCAGTAAATAAAGGACATCGAGCTTAAGAAAGAGACTGCCGGCCATAATCGGCAAACTTTCGGATTTGTGAGCATTTATCAGTATTTTTATTTTATTTTATTTATTTTATATACTGCCTAAGCAAATTACAACAGTTGTCTGAAGAAACATAGGTACAAGAAAGTGAACAAAAAGAACATAAAACTATGTAGCAAAGACAAACACGGGCAATAAAATAATGGTATACAATAAATTCATAAACAGAATCAACACACAAGACTTTGAGCTAACCCATGCCAATCTATCTTCATCTCCCACCGTGTTAATGGGGAAGAGATCTATGAAATGCGGGAAGATCTATCCCAAAGAATTCTAAGTTGTGTGACAAATTGACTTATCTACAGCATAGTTTAGATACTGGACTCGTGCGTCAGAGACAACGCCCTACAAAGTCGAGGTTAACTGATTATTTATTTATTTATTTATTTACAGATATTGTCCATTTATACAATTCATAGGGTATTAATATTATAAAATAAGAATAGTTAAAAACATTAAAAAAGAAGAAAGAAGCATTGACAAACATAAGGGACATCAAGACAAGATATGGACTATTTATGCAGTGCTCGTTTAAATCATTGTTAACTTAAACCAAAAAAGTCCAGATCTTGTTTTGAGTTAACAATATGAGAAAGACTCTTCATCGGAGAATTAAGGCCATAGTTTGTTCTATGCTGATCGATGAACAGTACTTCATTGTTTCTCAACCTACGAGTCTGAATATGAAATTTTACCTGTCCCAGTAATGATAGCAGGTCGATTATACCATTTAGTATGCTGAACATAATATATGGAGTAAATATTAGTTCTACGTTTTTTTAGACTACAAATATTTAACGTTGACTCTCGATCAGCATATGAATAGTTACCTCTCTCCAGTCCAATCATCCACAATACTTTTCGAAGTAAGCGATGTTGGACTGATTCAATGAGATTTTTGAGATTCACATAGAATGGAGACCAGATCACAGAGGCATATTTTAGAAGAGAGCGAACAGTTGAGCAATTGATTATGGCTGGCAGACCCCTTTTTAAGCCCAAAGTCCTTTATTTACTGCCAGCTACTGGGCTTTTTTTTGTTAACTTTTTTGGCTTTTTTAGCTTTTTTGGTTTTTTGGCTACTTTTTTTTTTATTCCACATCAGGCCAGGAAACGCAAGTTCTGTGGTTAATAGCAGCATATAATACCGTTTAATAGTTACAAAATAAGTGTTTTACTGACTCATGTAATAAGAAAAAATAACAAACATGTTTTTACATATGATTCTGGGAATTTTAATAATACCTACAAACATTTAAAATTAATTGGTGTTAACTCTTAAAAGACTGTGGTAAATAATTCCTTTGCGCGCGGTGATGTAATATCGTGTTACCACTAGTAAAAGACGGAATATTCTAAAGTTTAGACATTTGAAAAAAATAAAATATAACATGAAAACATTCTGTTTAATAATTCCTTTTCCATAATATATGCAAATAAACATATAGTTAAGCCCTGTTAGAGCAAAATAAATTTAAAATCATAAATATGCCACTCATGTTATGCGCGTGCGTCCCTCATCACTGTCATCAACCGATTGAAGACTAAATCTGTTTTAGACAACACCCACCGCAGAACAGCGTCTCTATCTTCCTTGTTATGACTTCTTTCTTCATGCTCTCTCTTGTATAAGGTATCCGTATAGACGTGTTGCTGAATTAGCGGACATTCATTCGTAGCAAGGATAAATATTTTTTGTATTAACATTTAGCACAGTTATACAAATTTTACATTCCAAATCGGGTATGAAAATAGTAAAATAATTTGGCATGTGTATCATCGATCAATGGACTTTGACCGCCACATTTTAATCATACCTTGTTTTTAAAATTGTCTGAAAATTTGTTAATTATCTTCATTTTTTTAAGTTAGTCTTCTTTGTTTATTCTCAAATGTAATTTTAAAAAAGTATATTGTCAATTGTCCTCAGTACGGAAAACTCCAGTGAGGTCACATTATTTTTATTATTAACCATAGTTTATAAGAAAAAAATATGAACAAATAAATAAATCATTTTTTAATCATGAGTAGAAACTAAATTTTTCATTTCCAAATACTTTTTGATCTCATTAGCCATTGGAAAACCAACCATAAGAAATGTTTTGTTTTTGTATATCATGGATGTGCATATTTGATTATAATTTAAAACACAATTTAATTTTTATAACGAGGAACTTCAGCCCTACGGGAAATAGGATGCAGAAAATGTTTTCTTGCCCGCTGTAAAAATTAGAGCATTGAATTAGACAGAAAAGTTTCTTGAAAATGATTTTTTTTTTAATATTTTAATAAAAACGTATTACTTTGAACGACGTCACTGGTTCATATGAACCAACCAATGATATGAGCGCTATGAAGGATATCCGTCTTGCTTTGCTCTGACTTCACACATGGAGCTATATCAGAAATAAATAACCTTTAAAAATCATTACGCTGATAATACGATACATAAAAATAAATAAAAATTGGCTTTGTTCAATAGTATATTAAAAAATAAATAAAAAAACACTGAACTTCCTCATTGTTATGAAATCATTTTTTTACTAAAGGCTACCCCCAATTAAAATGCTTAAATTAATTTTAAACATATATTTTTTTTTTTACTTTTGGGTCTTCTAGTACCTATCTGGTGTTATAAATAAATAAAAAACCATAAACTTTATATGGGTACCTATGCACAAAATATTTATCCTCATTAATTATTATGTTGATTAAAGTCTGGTGTTGATAGAATTTTGTTATGATAATCCTTTTATATGAAGACAGGTGTCTGTCCCTCTACAATATGCAAAGTTGTTATAAGTTATTAAAAGTAAGAACAGTATTTACAATGGTTTTAAAAGTTTAGTTGATTTAGTTAAAAAAAGCAGATTTTTAAAATAATATTTAGAAAACGAAAATGATAGTGACAAAACTAATATTTTTACACAGTGAGGGTAGATTTGGTATATACCTTTATAGTAAGTGAAAAACTTGTTGACCTTTTCCTCACTGAGCATCCAAAAATTACACATGATCCGAACGAGGGGAGCAAACGACCCCAGTGCCTATTTGTATATAGTGTCACAAAAATAAAAAAGTTGAAGTGTTTATGATCGTGCAATAATTTATCCATGTTTTCACGTACACATATTTTACACATTCTTGTATTTTATTCATATTTGTTAGTTTACCAAATGCTAATGTACATAAAGTGAAATCGACCGTTGTATCGTTTACGTCTTTTTTGTTTTGATATTTAACAATTTGAAAATTTAAAAACAAAAACAGCAGAAAGCCTCTTTCTTTTATTTTCAGGATTACAAAAAATATAGGGAAAATAGCTTTAATAATACTCGAGTTATCGAATTAAAATCGGTCTATGGTGGATTCGAATCCCTCTCTTTAGTCCGGCTATGTTAAACTGAATAGGAAATTTTTCCCAACTAAATATAATGACAAAAAATAATTTTAATTTATTTGAGTTCAAAAAAATTAAATTTTGAAGTAACTTTAAACTGTTAGCAAAATTATACAGCATAGTTTTACAGTTTCTCAATTTAAGATTTTCCTGTTTCCTACAGCAAAGTGTTTTTCAGGTCCCATTTTATTTGAAATAAATAGCTTAGTGGTTAATTTACTTACCAAATAATATAGGAAGAATATACATAATCAGCATGGATAAATATCTCTTAGACAGAGTAATGAAAACGCTAACTTAATCCATGACCGCTACCTGAGTAAGGCATATGGTGCCTGTGAAATCTCTCCAAGCCTCTTTGCCTGTGGCCAACTCCCATGTGTGTTCCCAAGCCAGGGTTTTGTGGCTGAAAATTTTACTTGCCAAAGGCTTCTATGCGAAAAAGGTTAACTACTTATTGAGAATGTCAAAAAAAGACTGTTAATGTGAAAGTGGTAGCAGAATAACAAAGGCAGGTGAAAACAGGAGAGGAAAAAATGAAAGAGTATTTGTTGATTCTGAATAAAAAAATACAAACATATTGGAATGCTCTGGTTTATGCTACAGATTGGGGGTCAAGCAATCAATAGTAAAACAGCACTATAAAATATTATGTAAATATATGCAAAAAAAGGCCTTGACATCTCTACCAACACAAGCAATGTTGTTGTAGAGTAATAAGAATAGTAACAAAATATACAGGTGTAGATTTCTGGATTGAAACAACTTCAGTGGTGGTTCAAAATAATTGACTTTACATTTTCAATGCCTCGAGGAGCAGGCCCTTTTGAATTTCTTGTTTACAATCTAGAAAAACTTTTTTTTTTAAAGAACCTAAATTAATACAGGAATTTTAAGTTTGTACAAAACACATTATTTATTTTAACTAATTTATAAGATAAATGTTTTTTTTGGTTTTTTATGACTTTTTCACCTAATCGTTCTAGCCAGTGTCGAGTTTAAATTTTTTCGTTTATTTAGATATTTAAACATGTGTTAGTAATAAATACATGTCAGCGTGTTATTATTTAATATTTCAAAAACTTTACATATTATATAACATATTTACATACATTTAATAACAAATTCTAGTATATAGGAATCTTCAATTAATTATGTTTATATTATAATGTTTTCTGAATTACTTAGTCCTATTAAATTATTTTTAGGACAATAATAAATATATTATTAGTGACACTCACTCTTACACATAGAGAATAAAACTGGGAAAGTATGTTTTTAAAACATTCCACAGAATAATTTACAAGAACTTTAAGAAAAAAAAATAAGAAAACCATTAATAAAAACCTGAAAACGAGAACAAATTGAAAATGAAGACTTTTATGCACAAAAGATGATCTAGGTCAATAATATTTCCAAAAGCCTCCTCTCATGCTCAACGAGAAGATATAAATATTTTTTGTATTGTTTTTGTATAACTTATTATACTATGCAAACATGCAAGTTATTGGATCCTGTATTGGAAATTAATTTTTGAACTCTTTTATAACTCTGATCACATATGCAGTTGCGTAATAATTATGTTAATATTATTAACACGTGATATACCAAGGTGATAGTTTATAATTTTGTTAATGTCATCAAACCCCTATCCCATTGGTACACTAAATGCAATGTATATTGATCATATAGATTCTCTTACTTTTTTAACATATTATTCTCTGGATATTATGTATAATTATGTGTTATTTTCATATTTACCTAAGTTTACCTTATTATTTTAATTATTTCTATATGCATGAATTAAGGTAATTCATTTTGTAATGTACATATATATTAATAAATAAAATAAAATTTAAATAGAAAAACAGTATGGTAACAGATGATTAACATCATAACACAGGCACAGCCTAAAAAGCGATAATAAATCAGTGAATTTCAAAGTAAATGCATTAAAAATGTAAGGTGATCAGCGTTACGCTTAAGGTGCCAGTCCAGGAACGAGAAATATTGCTGTATAAAACCACCTATCTAATCAATATTTCATGTCCAGGGTCTCAAGCATGGTAGACAAATACGTTAAAAACTACACTATGAGGTGGACCTATCTCCATTCAATTTCCCTTTTCAGGATTCTTGCCAGAGAGTAAGCATTGAGTCGAAAGCACTCGTCCAAAATTCTGGTTCAATTTCACACGAAGAACTGTGTTCTAAATCTTCCCAGACTCGAAGAATAATTTAAAACAAGAATTATATCTTCCAAAATATAATTTGTATAATAAGGTTGATGATGAAAAGATTGAAAACATTAAGTGTCTACATCACTGGAAGTGTCAAGAGTCTTGGAAAAGGGTGTATCTTGTCAGAGTAGTCTGCCTCATGTTGCAGGTAGCAACGAAAGGAACTCTGTAATGAGTTGACCATTGAGTAATTATATAAAAAGCTTGATATTAATACAGAGGTATGTTAGTACACAACTGGTTCTCAGTAAGGAGTTATTAAACAATATGAAGTTTACAGTGTGTTTTGTTGTTTTAGCTGTGGTGGTTACAGCTCATGTAAGTTTTAAAATAAAGTTATGAAAATAAAATGTTTTAATTTATTGTATTGTAAATCAAATATTTCAATTACGCCTTAGTTTTTTTTTTTTATTATTTTAAAATAACAATAAAAATCAAAAGGATTAAGAAAATATATTTTTTAGAAGATAGCAGAACAAAATTGATGTTCGGAAAAATGAACAAATTTAAAAAATTCATAAATACAAACCATCATGCCATTTCTCCGTAGGTGTAGGCAGCGAAGATCAAATGCTATATCACTCTGTCTTTGAATACAGACCTCACTTACGCTACATTCATACATCTTCTCATGCACGTGCTCCGATTACTCAAGTATTTGTTGAATTTGGTCATGCCATTTATTTCTTAGTCTTCCTAGACCTGTGCATCCATTAATATTTGCATTGTAAATATTTTTAACTGTTCTTTCTCTGTCCATTCGCTCTACATGTCTAAATCAAAGCATTACTCCTTTCTTGATTTTGTTGATAATAATTATCTCAGCCTTACATAATGCACGGATCTTGACATTATGGAAAAAATAATCATTATTGATCACACTGCATAAGGCTGTAACATAAAAGTAATCTGCCACCTTTTTAACATTAAATAATTAAAACACAGAAATTATTTAAATAAAATATATTTTAATAATGAGTAATGATTACGTAAGACTTTATTTTGAAAAAGCAGGATATAAATCATTTTAAAAATCCACAGTTAAGATTTTGCTCATCAGTAATGCAATATTTTATTGCTTTGCCAATAATTGCTTTGTTGAACAATTACACACAACTATGAATAAATTTATTTAATAAGCGATAATTACGCCAAGATTCATTTGAGTTACAGTGCATTTAAAAAGTATTTTAGTGTATTTTAAACAGTTTTAAAAATGCATATTTTTTTATGTAAGCTGCAATGATTTGTGCTTCAATTAACGAGTTACAAGAACTTTTAACGAGTAAAAGAGGTTTACATTTCAAAATTTATGATTGCTTTAACCTTAATATTTACTGTGCTAATAATAAATTAATGAATTACATATTTGTTTTTAAAACCTCCAGAAATAAACTTCTAAAATGAATTATTAGCGTTCTTATGATTTACCCAAATATTTCAATTTTAGGGGACCCTTTCTTTTAGTCATAAATAACCATGTCAGAAAATGGCAAACAAGTTGTGGTAGGACGGAATTTGAACCTCGGACCTCCTGCTCCGGAGTTTGCGACACTGTCGCTGAATATTTTACAAAAAATTGAATGTAAATAAGCATTATTTTATTGCTCAATTATTAAAATAGATACCCCTTTAAAAGTATTAAAAAAACTATGAAGTTAGTGAAGAAATTTGTTAAAACAAAACAGAAAACTAAATATTTTTTTTACTTAAAACTATTTTAGTTATTAATTTTATCATTAATAATGGGCCAAATACCATATTTCAGTGTCTTGCTTATAAACTACTTTCACAATGAGACAGTTGAGTGGTTTTAAAAATTATTTTATTTGTTAATAGACTATGCCAAAATTTTCCAAAACAATGCCAAAATTTATTGAAAAAAAATTATGTATCATATTATCAGCGCTATGAATTTTTAAAGTTTTATGTTTTTGAAATTACTCTACGTGTGACGTCTCAAGTTTCCTTCCCCTTCTTTTCGGTGAGTTCTGTTGATTGGTCAGTTGACTTACCGTAAACCGAAAATCTATCATAACTCTATTATCATTGGTTGATTCGGATGAAATAGTGACGTTGTTCAAAGTAGTTTGTTTTTATTAAAATCATTTTTATATATTGTTTAATACATTTTCAAAATACTTCCCCTCACAACTTAATGTCCAAATTTTTACTATGCCTGAGAATACATTTTTCCTATCCAATTTCCTGTAGGGCTGAACTTCCTCATTAAAAATTACAACACACAGTAATAGACGTAATTATATGTCAATAGATTCAAAATGTACCAATAAATTACAAAATTATTGGTATTTATAATCCAAAGGCAGATATCCAATGAAAAATAAATATGATGAAAACATAAAAATAAAGTTTAATTTTAACATTCACTGATATTCTTTATACTCAAACTAAAAGAAATAAAAAAAATATATAACTAGGGTGATTTGGACTTATGTTTTTTAGTGTTATTGTAATTCATATTGTAATTTGATACAATTCACCAATTAAATTTTTTACAGGCTTTAACATTGACACCAGAGCAAAAAGTTAAAGTGAAGCAATATCACGCAACATGTTTAGAGGAAACAAAAGTCAACCCCGCCGTGGTGAAGAAAGCGCGCAAAGGAGAATTCGTGGATGATCCAGATCTTAAAAAGTATTGCTTCTGCTTCTTGAAGAAAGCTAACCTTGTGAACGAAAGGGGAAGACTAAATGAAGAAGTTTTGATGGCTAAGATGCCTAAAGATACCAACATGATCGCTGCTAAGGTTATCACAGAGTTGTGCAAGAATCAGAGAGGAGTTGATGCAGCTGATACAGCTTACCAAATCTACAAATGCTACTATGAGGCTACACCACAACATGTCTCACTGATATAAATTTTGTTTCTTCACTATTTGTAATTTTGGTTTGAAAAATTAAGTTTATAAACAAGTAAGTATTTATTGATGATTTAAAAAAATATAATGGTGATTTATATGAAAATTTGTTTATTATTTTTAATTTCCAATGGGATAAACATTTGATAAGTAGACCAATTAGGTTTGGGAACATTTTTATAAAGGTTTAAAGTATTTTGAGCATATTGATACTAAAAAAAATTGACACCATGTTAAATTGAAAATTACAATGGTTACGTTGAATCTTAAAGTTACATATATATTTTTTTTTTCTGAAAATAAATATTTGCGTTCTTATGATTTACCTGAACATTTAAATTTGAGGGACATTTTCAACGAGTTGTAAATACCTCACTATTGGAAAATGGGAATCAAGTTGGGGTAGAGTGAGATTCGAACCACGGACCTTTGAGCCATGAGTCTGAGACACTAGTCACGGGACCACAACCCGATTCGAATTTGGAAATAATGTAAGTGATCGAAGCAAGCTAAGATAGATAGGTAGTAAGATGAATTATCAAAACATTCCTCACTCTAGGGCTATAGTTTGAGAACCAACTCATAAGTTAGAGAATTTTACATGAGCGTTCCAAGTGATAGTAAAAAATATTCTTTAGAATTAAAAATTATTAATTTTAAGGGTGCTTATATTTTATTTTAATCATTCTAATATAAATCAGTTGACTGTGTAGCAAATTGAATTTATTCCGTCTTACGCTGGTGACATTACATGCTGACCATCAATATCTACCATACATAATCAAAACAGTTGTATGTAGATGAACTATTTTATTAAATAAAAATTAATAAAGTCACAAGTATGTAAATACATTTGTAAAATTTTTTGATTCATACAATACAATACATGCATAATCTAGAGAATAACACGTGAATACAGATTTGCTTGACTGATGTAAATTTAATTGTTATTGAAAACTGATGTTGCGATTAGGTTCAATACATTAAAAATATCTTAAATCATGAAAATATTAAAAATAGTAGAAAAATACAAGGAATCGCAAATACATACAAATTTGAAAAATATACCGCACGAAAAATTGAGTTATTTACTAAAAACAATCCAAGACTAAATTTGAAATATGTATGAAAGGCTGGAGAAGAGCCGCAAGGTGCAGGGAGGAATAGATACAGATTCTGGAGGAGGTCACGGCCCACAGGCTGTAGCGCCACTGATGATGATGAGAGGCTAATATTATTCTGTTGTTAAAACTCATTTCAAAATATTCACTTATGCAACATTACTCCAATCATTTAACATCAAACAAAACTTCAAATAAGTACATGAAAAATATTTATGTCAATATCAATTATTCTTCAGGAGTCAGACTATGTTTTAACTTCTTTAATTGTTGTAAAGCATTGCAATTTGCTTCAATTTGTTTCTGTACATTCACAGAATCAACGATGTACTTCAATGTATTTGTAAACAGATTTTGCGCTTGGTACAAATTTTGAGGGACAAGAACTCCAAACCATCTAATAGGATTAATGTATTCAGTATCTGGTTCGCTATTCCTTGTGTTTACGGCAATAGAATCAGCACTGATTGTGTCTTCAGAGGTACTGCACTGTACAGTTGACAATGCTGAGAAATCTGGCGTGTTTTCTGTAGGAAGTTGGACAGACGAAACACTGCTCTGACCCATGATGTACCGAGATTTAGCCAATTGTATGTTTCCGTTGTTTGTAACATTTTCAATGTTGATTTGGCATCTTACCCTGTCTTCCATTAACCTCAGCATATCGAGAGTAAGTTTATCCATCAAAACACAAATCTCGTGACGATCCATAACACTTTTTAAAATGTGATTTGACGTCAAGGGACAACCTTAAAAATCACAAAAATATAAAATTGATAGCTCTTTTAAACAAGCAACAAAATAAAAACATGTAGGTACTTGAATGACTGCACTTACAAAATTAAATTAGCTTATTCAGAAAGATTTACAGTAATATATTCTATAAATGGAATTTATATTTGCTGGGAATTTAATTATCTCCAGAGATTATAAATATGGAACAAGTTATTAGTTATCATATCTTTAGTTACACTTTTCATTCGTCTTGTCACATGACTAGAGAGCAGGTTTAAAGAAATATTTTGATGTCAGTTTTGACAGCTTATAAATGTTGCTACTATAAAGAATAGTAATAAAAAAGTACCCAATAAATTATATTTTTCTAATTCTAATAGATGAAATGAATATTACGAAAAAAAATATTTTTTCAATAGCCGTTTGGTCCAAATACAGACACAAATATACGAGTCTGGAAAAAACAAAAATAATTAGTTATTCAAAGTACGAACAATGACATCTGTTGCCCAAAAGATAAAACAAAACGGTTAAGCTTAGGGATTTATCTATTATATTGTTACATAATTAATAATAGATGTCGTTAGCAGAAGCTTTTCGAGGATAATTAATTATATATATATTTTTTATCATTGTTGTAACTATAGAATTGTTACATAAAATACTACCAGGTTCTTATGTAATGCAAATAGTTTTTTAATAAGTCGTTGACGATATGCCATATTTTTGTGAAATTATTTAATGTGTCCTGTAGATTTATTATATAAATACGGGAATAGTGATATACCAGCAAGAAACATTTGGCTATCACTAAGGTATATATTATAATTATCAATATCGACTATAGCCTTCATGTCAAATTTTATTAAACAGAAATGTAGATCATTTAAACTGCCATTATTGGTTCAAAACACATAAGAATTGACATCTATCCTTTATATCCAATTTATTTTGTACATAATATCACTTCGTGGCTTACAAAATTTAATATAATCTTACTTAAGCCCGCTCATAGATAAAACAAAAATGCAAATAAATAAATATAAACTCTTTTTTATAATACGCTGCGGCTGGTGTACCAATGTTGTTGCCTATGTGTCACTTGATGCAGAAAGGGAATGAAGATCTACGCATAACGTAGCATCGTGACATGATGGAGATATAAACAAATGTTATTCAATACTGTAGGGTAGACTGGGTACGGTTGTTCCAGGGTATAAGTTGTGACAGTCGTCGTATCAGCGAAACTATGAGGAATAGCGGGAAGGATGCAAGGAGAGTGAAGAACAGCGTGCCCGTCTGAACATTTTCCGCAATATTGCGTCAGCCATCGCGCGGCATTAACGTCTGCAGAGGCCCACATTTCTTTTTTGCAGTAAAAAGTAAATATTTTTATTCGATTTCTTTTAATAATTGTTGTTATATGTGTACAGATATAGTAATGCGTATTTTTTCTCTTTTTAAGTTTAACATTAACAGTTAAATAGCAGTAATTACTTTGTACGTACAGAATTTTGTATTGTAATGGCGGTTGTTTTTTTGAGAAAGAGTGCGTTGGGCACGGTCACAACCGTCCCTGGGGTGTGGTCGGTTGTGACATTTTTTATTTTTTTTTCTAATTTGCTCCTATGAGTTAATTATTGTATTGAGGGACAAAATTTTAGTATTTACACGTCCACTTTACTATATAAAACTCCTTCCTTTCAGCTAATTGGCATACAAACAAAATTATGGGCGATCAAATGAAAATTGTCACAACCGTACCCAGTTTACCATACTACACAAAATATTATTCAGTTTTGCAAAATATGTAAGTTTGTGTAATTGAATTCATAGTAGGTACTCACCTAGTGGTAAGTGGAAATGATAATACACTAAGCGGCGGTACACAATGAAATAAAATATTTTTTGCTTATTCCCTCGGTGTTGAGGACTAATTAAATCCCCTTTCGGCGTTATGAATGGTACACAGCGTAGTGATGCGAGAGTCCCACTAATTCTATTGAATAACATATTATTTTAGCAATATTTGCGTAAAGCAACTTTTTTTATATTTTTTTATTTTTTATTAATAACAAATAAAAATACAATATTACAACTAAATACAATTTTTTACATTAATCAAATACATATATTTACATTAACGTTTCCCATTACGCAAAAAAAAACAATTCTTTTGTACATAATGAGGAGTGACGTCTTACAATAGCTTATTTTATATCAATTAATAGTATTTTAGAATAACATAAATAAATTACAAAAAATATATGAACGATGTTTTCAATCAGTGTTACATAAAGAAGAATTATAGATGAAATTTTTTACTTCTTTCTTAAATTTATTGTATTCCTGGCTGTACTTTTTATTATCTTTGTTCATTTCATTAAAGAAAAATATTCCTCTGTAAGTATAATGATGTTGTGACAGTAGTCGTTTTTAATTTAGGAATTAAGATATTACCACCTGTTGTAGGTCGCGTACTTACGTTTTGAGACCTAGAAATACTACTATTTATTTTATCTTTATGTATTTGAAGCCAAGAAATCTTTTTATATAGCAATTTTATATCTAAAACCTTAAATTTTTTAAATAATTGAACAGTGGGAAAAATAGACGGTTTTTTTCAAAATAACTTTAAAATTAATTTTTGTATTTTTTTTAACCGGTAAAATATTTGTTCAATAAAAATATAACTTCAATCGGTTATTTTTTTCTCAAAGATACCAATATCTCAATGAGGAAACAAATATTTATTGATACATCAATTTGAGGGAAAATGACATTAGACTCTGAGAAGAGTCCCGAAGATGCCCTCTTTGACGAAAGTTGGTCAAAATGAAATAAAAGTGGAAATAAACCAAAAAGTTTTATTGTGTAACGACTATATTTCATCCTGCCCTATTTAAGTAGCGCGTGATTAAGCACGAATCAAAATAATATTTTTTCTATGTTAAACGCCAAGTTTTACACCAAGATGTTGACCGGATGTATCTTTAAAAACTGGAACCCTTCACATAATACTCCGGCTATTTGAAACAGACAAAAACTTTGAATGTCAATAAATAAGATTTTAAAAAATTTAACGTGGATTTAACGCAAGAATGAAATATTTATTTTCATTTTCATCTATTTTCTAAATAATTTGCAATTTAGTATTTTAGATTTTATATTTAGCTAGGTAAACGCACAAAACTGTATAATTTTTGCTTGGAAAATAAAATTGTAATTTCAAGAAAAGCCTTTGTTATTTTGAAATTACCTGGTCTACATGTTTTAATTAGCAATACACAGTGATTATTGAGGTTTCGAGACTATTTAAATTTTTAAATCTTGATTCTTCACACATCTTGTGGGAAGGTCGGACATAATTATTGTCCTCATTTTGAAAAGATTCTTATCTTTACTGGTTGAGCGACACTGGTGAATAGCGTATATTTCGTGAGGAATTGGATCTGCATTTATTTGTTCGGCTTACTTTTTTTATTGTCTCACCACAATGCACAGAGCGTAGCTGTTAACCAATAAAGACACAATTTAATTTTTCTATATAATTGAATTTTTCAATTTTTTGTAAATCTTTGAAATATGTTGATACATTGAGTGCTGACATTCTTTTATTTTAAAAGAAAATCTGGTCATTTTTCACACTCCTCACAAAAGGACGTTACCCTTGAAAATTTCATTTAAAATTTAGCTTATCATTAAAAATATTAATTATTTCCACAGGAATTATTTCAGGTCTGAAAGGGCTAAGACCCAGATGAGCGAAGTTATTCTGCGGTCTATCAAATATTTACAGAATATTAGATTTTCAAATGTCAAAATATAGATTTTAAATATTTTATAGCTTTCAAAACATATTTTTTCTTTGGTTATTCGTTGTACAACTATAAATAAGAGGTTCGATTATTTCTGTTGGTTGATTCTGCCCATCTCTACTCTTTCCTCTCATCTCTCCAAAACTCTATTATTTCCACATATTTCTGTATTTTTATGTTTGCTCGCAACGGCTAGTGCTTTGCATTGGGGCTTTAGATTAAGCCTGTGGGAAAAAGGACACAGTAAACACAAAAATATTTCATTTTTAGCTTCGCTTTAAATATATTCAAACATGTTTTAATTTTCTGTTAATGGTTGTCACGCCAGATAAATTAATTTGATTCGAATAAAGGACGAAATAACTCAAAAGTGTATTTTCACAAATTGGGAATAAGATTGAATATGTGTGAAATATTTAAAAGAATAGGAAATTTGATGAATATGTATTTAAACAATGTTTTCCTATCTCTCTCTCGCAAATACCTTCCCGATACTGTGCGAAAAAGGCAACTGCACGTCGGGCTGATTTTACCCAATTAAAATCGTAAAAATCGACGTTTCGCTGTCCCGTTTTCCGCACCCCGAAACTGAAAACTTCAATATATTTTTAAAAGAAAGAGTATTAAAATAAAATTTTCTTATTTGCTACATTTTCCGTTTCAAAATTATTTATAATATTTTTATTTCGTACGTGTGAAAACGGAAAATAAATCTGGGTGCTAATTTGGATTTTTGGATGGTCTTAGCTCTCATAAGAAATAATTGATCAAAATAGCAAAACAATAATATATAAATAATCTAATAATCTTATCTAAATAATCTAATAAATAAATAACTTTAATACTAAAACCGTTATACGCGGAGTCCCACAAGGAACGGTTCTTGGCACTTTGTTGTTTCTTGTATATATTAATGAACTTTGTCATATAGCTTTCCCTGGAAAATTCGTATTTTATGCAGATGATACTGCAATAATTGTAAAAAGTTATACCTGGGATAATACTTTAAAAAAAGCCAATATATGTATAACTATTATCAAGGAGTGGTTAGATCGAAATCTTCTCTCGCTAAATTGTAATAAAACACTGTTTATTCCATTTTACAACTCAAAATCATCTTCCCCTTGTTCTTCCCTTAATGTTTCATAATAAATATTGTAATCTCGACATGTGAAATAAATGCGAAAACATGAAGTCTGAAAGGTGCATAACATACCTGGGAGAAATCATTGACTGTCAACTTAAATGGACTAATCATCTTGAAGTAATTGTTAATAAACTAAGATATTTAACCTATGTGTTCAAAAGACTAAGTATTAACGCCCAGCTAAATACGATTAAAATGGTATATTATGCATTTGTACAGTCGTCGCTTTCCTATGGAATAATTGTATGGGGGGAACTTACAACAATCATACTAAACCATTAGAAACTGTTCAAAAATTTATTTTAAAAATAAGGCTTCACAAAAATCGCACTTTTCCCTCTTTCCAATTGTTCCAAGAAGCTAAACTTTTAGATCTAAGACAAATATATTGTTTTCAATGTTTAAAATATATATTTAAGAACCAAAATTTATTTACATGTAATTCAAATAGATCAAGTCAAAGAAGGAATCGTGTGTTAGAAATACCACATTGTAAAACGAGGCTCGCACAGAGACATGCATATTTTATAGGCCCAAAAATTTTTAATTCTTTTTTTACTGATAATATTTCATTGATTCCAAACTTTTAAATTTTCCTTCTTTTAAAAAACATGCACTTTCCTGGATTCAAACTGAAGATATGAACTATTTTTTTCTATGATTGTTGCCTTTTAATAATAAGGAATATTTTTGTGTTTTTTAAAAATATTTTTTATTTCCTTTTTTAATTATCATAAAAAAAATAGAAATAAATTTTACAGAATATGTAATTTTTTCTGTCTCATGTTATACAAAAATATTATAACTGTCCATTATTTATTATAGGAGCAAAAATTCATTAACATTTTCTTGTATACCCACAAACAGGCCATGCCTTTGTGGGATTTTTTGTTTACTATTTTTCTATAAATATGTATTTCATTGCTATGTATTTATGTTTTTTTAAATACTCTGTTTTATTATTATCTTTATTGTAAAAAAAATAAAATAGTGTAAGTCACTCTCCAAGCACAAGAGTTAGTCTCTTTTTTTGGAGAGTTACAGTTATAACATTTACTAGATGTTTAGCGGCCTCCGTGGTGTAGCGGTCAAGGCGCTTGACTCACGCATGGGAGGTTCAGGGCTCGATTCCCGGTGAGAACACAAAAAAACCAATTAAAATGGGATTTTTCTCAAGCCTGGGTGTTCCGTGATATAATTCCGTGGTAAATATCTAGTGTGTAAAAAAATATTGCTTAAGTGCCATAATCTAGGGAGAAAATACGGAAATACGTTTGTAAGAAGAAAAGTCAAACCGCCTCTCCACAAAGTGTGATAAATTAGAATGAAAAAATCTAATGATGTAAAAAATACATAATATGAAGATTTCATTCATAATTATCGGTTATAAAAACGAGCCCATTCAAAACGGCTTACAGTAAGCGTCACGATACTTTGACGTCAAGTGCAATATTGCATAGCGCGGTAACATAATACGTGCCATTTGTCTCATAGGGTGTGAAACATCTTGTTTTCGAGTAATTTGTATTTTAAACCGTTGTAGAATATTTATCCGACGTCTCACAGAATGAATATTTTTTCGCTTAAGTATTTTAAAATGGTAATAAAAAAAATGAAAACATCTTATTTTAATTTTATTTATTTCACTGCTTAATGATGTACATGAGTTCTTTGTTTCAGGTCCCAACTGGCTAGAAACTTTCTGTGTTCAGTTAAAAACCTTGACAACCTCGAAAAAGGTAATTAAAAGTAAAAATATATAAAATTATTAAATAAAAATTAGCGTTAAAAAAAACATACATTAATTAAGAGAGTGGTGGACGTTTGGTTTAGTCGGGCGCCAGTTATCCGTAAAGAATAACAATTAGATTAAAGTTGCATTCAGTTTAATTATGTCAATGTGGAGGGTAAGAAAGGAATAAAGATAAAATGTGGAAATTAAATGTATTTAAATTAATTTATGAACAATATCTAACCTAGCTTAGAATTAGACTTAACCTACTTAAACCATAAACTTAAAAATAACCTGACGCCCTGATGCGGCGCGCGGCGTGGTGACGCGAAGGCGGCGTGGGTCCTTGGCGTGCGGCGTGGGCACAGGACGCGATGGGGGCGGCGGCGTGGTGCATCGTAGGGGGAGGCGGCATCTGGCTGCGGCGACAGGGGTAGCTGGGACGGCGGCGTCCAGCTGCGGTGAGGTATGCCGCGAGGACGGCTCGTCATGAGCGGCGGCGTGGCTTCCTGTCCCATGGCGGGGCATGAGAAGTGACGTCGGGTGCGTAGAGGGACGCACGACGTGGGCGGCTCGTCATGAGCGCAGCGGCGTGGGCGCGTTGGCGCGTGGGCGCGTGGGCTGCGTCACCGTGGTGCGGCGACGTGAGCGCGTGGTTTGCGTCGTAGGCGGCAGCGTTGGGGCTACGGCGTCAGGGCTGGTTAGCCAGCGCGGTGGTTTCTCTCCTGGGCTGCTGACTGGGCTGCTGACTGGGCCACGGGGATGGCAAGGCACCCGCCCGTGACCCTTGAGATCAACAGACGCAGGAGAAGAGAGTCCGTAGAAGAGTTTAAGTGGAAGAGCGTTCCGTAGAAAGAGTTTAAGTGGAAGAGAGTCTTAGTGGAAGAGAGTCTAACAAGGAAGAGAGACTAAGTGGAAGAGAGTCCGGGAAGCGGGCGTCACGGTTTTTATCATCTTTTAGACGTCCCCCCTTCCCGGTTGGTCTCGTCGCTCTGATTGGCGGGCGCACGCTTCGGTCGGGGCGGTCTTCTTTTCCCGCCGAATTCCGTCTTTCCCGCCAAATGGTGTTCTTAAAACTTATTCTACTAAACTTAAATATTAAATTAACCTAGTCTTATAATTAACTTATGATAAGAATCGGAATAATCGGCGAGCGTGCACGAGAATAGGTATGAAGGTAGAAGAAGCGAAGTCTATATGCTGAGATAGAGTGACGTGGCGTTCCATCCTCTCTACCTACTTTTACTGGGAAACGGCGTGATGGTTGCTGTTATAATTTTCATGTAAAATTTGTAAAATGTTATTCATGTAAATAAAGTGATTTGGATTTCAAAATATAAATATTATTTTAAACTATTATTATTCGCGTTTTTAAAAGTGTCCTGAGCTTCACAAGTATTGACATGTGGCCGGTTCTTGGGGGTACCTTCTCGGCAAGAACAATAGGCTCCCGATTGCCTGGGCGAACGGACTTTTATTACTTTCAGCAACCCTTGCGAAAGGCGCAATTCGGGTCATTTTTGCTTCCAAAAAAAATCTAACGGTATTTTTTTAAAGATAGACGCGTTCACAATAATTATTTTTAAACAAGAAATTATAGAATTGATGGATTTGGCACAGCGGTACTTTCGGTCTATATCAACCTTTTAGCTACAAAATTTTCAAAAGTGCAAAAATTTACACCAATGGATTTCAAACTGAAAGCTTAATTGAACAAAAAATATTCTTCCTGTGTCCGGACGGAAAAAAACGATTAATGTTACTTAATTAATAAATATTGTAAAACGAACAAACATTTATCACAAATTATAAGACATAACTGGTAACATATCAACATTAAGGTAAGTTGATCAGTCGTCCTTTTAATCTTTTATCAATTCAGTTTGATGTTATTAAAAAAAAATGCGTTTAAATCCAATAGTCATTTTATTTACTTGTGAGTGTTTGTTGATATGTATTCATCCGCCAGTGACCGGGCGGATGAGGAATACAGTTATGTTTGTGAAAAGATCCAGAAACTTAGGCGACTTTTTTCTTGGTTGCTACGCTCAGGTAAAAACTCTCAAAAAGTAAACCTGATAGTTAGTCCATCTTATGGCTAGCGCACTTGTCTATCATGCCCGAGGTCCCGGTTTTGATTCCCGGCAAGGTCGGCACGGAATATTTATTTTAAAATATGATTTTATACAAGATATTTAATTTTCCCGGGACTGCCACCTAAAACGTTCTAAAAGTTCGTACGTACTTTTCCCAGAACTCTCCACTTATACGTTTAGCTCGTGAGTATAATTTAAATTTTCTCCTTATTGATCCGTTTGATTGTAACAAATTAACATTTAAAATACGCGTTTTAAAACACATATTTTTCCCTTATACTTAGTAGTTTCTATAATAAAATCATATTTTATATCTAATTCTTCATATTTCCTATATTTTTGATACTTGTGCAATAATATTTACACACATGTCCACCCTCATTCCATTAGAAGACCCACTCACCCACCCCTCACACACTTACACTCTCACAAGCATACTGACATGTATTGTACGAGTATTTCATGCATTTCTGTGGATATCTGCCATTGGTTTTATTCTCTGTATATTTTATTTGTTACATTTTTACTATTACTGTTGATATCCTCAATAAATAAATTAATTAATAAAAAATAAATAAAAAAACTAATCACCGATCATCTTATCTTCCTTCATCTTCACTTACCTACGCATCCTCACACACAAAAACTAAGTGAACTGAATTTTTATAATTGTATTTATGCGGAAAACTGATTTGGCTTTATTTTATGTTTTTTTTGTAATGTTGTGTAAATTCTTTTGTATTGCTGTTGTTTTTCTGAATAAATAAAATTTGAAAAAAAAAATTAAAATCATGAAACTAACAAATGATTGAGACACGCTGCATTTCTAATACGGTGCCCTATGAACCACCATTTGCAGACCGCTGTATAATGGTCACGATAAGAAATATCTTCGGTTATATTCTTGTTACTTTTTCATTTTGACTTTCATTCATCTCCTTCCCTTTTAACAAATGAATTTATGAATGCATTGCAACTTTAAGTAAATCGTTCAACCCTAATCCGTTTACAGTCGATTTAAGCTACCCCTTAAATTCACTTTTAAGCACTCTAATTTCACACCGCGGTTTCCGGTTCTAGTACTCACCTATAGATTTACACCCTCACACGGTTAAGTAAAATCTGCCAGGGTTTGGAAGAGGTAGGTTAGCACACGAGTTTTCGTAGGAAAATATTTTTATAGGGCCGAAAACGAACACGAATATTAATGTCAAGTACATAGTGTGTTGCGACTTCGTTTGTTAGCTATCAAAACGTTGATTTTTATCTTATTCGTTGTTACGTTTTTTCTTAGAATTAGCTTATTTACAGGTTTTGCGAATCCTGATATGCAAAATCACGACATGATAAAGTCACATCATTGTCCTTTACGAGTATACAGACAACAAAAACCAAAACAGGACTATCTTGACTGCTTAACAACGGACTAAAAATATAAAATGATCTACCGCACAGGCTGAAGATACCAACCGTCCAATTTATAACTCAAGTAAAACAACATTTTAAAACCTTCCTGTAACCTGAAATCATGTGATAAATAAATACTTTTTCAAGAATGTGTGTGTTCTAAATCATGTTTCATTTATAGGAATTAATATTAGCAAATATAAGCAAATGGAATTGCTATTTTGTATTAAAACACTTTTTTGTAGGAATATTGTATACATTAAAAGTACAGTTTTGCTCAGTGGTACGCAAGTAAACCCGAAAAATACATGTTAGCACCAAAAATACTCCGATCGTTAAATGCTCGTATTGACGATCGGAAACACCTTCGTTCGGTTGAATTGGTGCATAGTAACAACCAGGTCGTGTGTGTGGCAGTTTCCTCGAATAGAGAAGGTTTTCCCAAAAGTGTCCTTAACGATATATTCAGCTTTGGGTCTATCGTCCTTTATTACTTCGTTACCAGTCTTATATATGTGGAGCGAGGCTTTGTGGGTGTGAATTCAAATTCAATTTCCCCGGCCGAGGAAAGTTTGCTTTCAGGCTTTTGTCCGACGGAGAAGGTTCTAGTTTGTGGTACACGCCTTCTTAAATTGTTTCTTGAATAGAGGTTGTAATAATTAAGGAAGTCTAGTTGGAGAAAACGCTGAAATGGGGATGAAAGAGCTGATTTCTTCGACTAAATATGATAATCTTAATATTATTCATTTCTATTAAGTGCGACGCGGAAAATGCACACTCCGAGATGCACGTCGGTTCTGCGTTTCTTAGTTCGGACAGGAACCGCCAACAAACTTTTAGCGGTAAACGTCGCGGACGGTAAGTATCTGATTATTCACTTCACGTAAATATGTATCTTTTAATGAATCAATCGACAGTCAGAATACATTGGTTAATGAGACAAATTTTGGTGCAATATAATTTAAATCTTAGACAAGTGTATTTGACGACTATTTAATTGTAAAAGAAGAAACCGAGCGGACAAAAATCAACTTGGAGTATTGTGGAGGTCATCACCATCAAGCCGTAAAGTTGGCAAGGCCGAACAACCTTCTGGCCCGCAACGCGTAACCCGACGCAACGTCAGCTCGGACAAGTAATTAAACGTCGTGCAACAAAAGAATATGCACATTTCATATTGGCATTTCGTGTCGCCCAGCCACCAGCTCCTCGCCAGTGTTCGCCATTGTAAATTCCTTCTCTACAAAATTGTAAGGATGTAACTCTTGTGTATCTTACGAAAAATTTATTTATAAGTAATTCAAATAGATCAAATCAAAGAAGGAATCGTGTGTTAGAAATACCACATTGTAAAACGGGGCTCGCACTGAGACATGCATATTTTATAGGCCCAAAAATTTTAAATTCTTTTTTTACTGATAATGATATTGATATTGATTCCAGACTTTCAAAATTTTCCTTCTTTTTAAAAAAATGCACTATCCTGGATTCAAACTAAAGATATGAACTCTTTTTTTCTATGATTTATTTTGTAGCCCTTTAATAATAAGGAATATTTTTGTGTTTTTTTAATATATTTTTTTAATTACTATGAAAAAACCATATTACCTTTTACAGATTTTTTTTTTCTTATGCTATACAAAAGTATTATAACTGTCCATTATTTATTATAGGAGCAAAAATTCATTAACATTTTCTTGTATCTCCACGAACAGGCCATGCCTTTGTGGGATTTTTTTGTTTACTATTTTTCTATTAATATGTATTTCATTTAAATGTAATTGTGCTTAATTTTTTTAATACTCTTTTTTATTATTATGTTTATTGTAAAAAACAAAAAAAAAATTTTTTTTTTTTTAAAAGTCATGTTATATCTAGTTAAGTTATTGTAGTCACCGTGTGCTTTTTAACCGTATGTTCATAAACACACGTCTCACAGACCGCGCAAAACATGTAAACGCTTATAACTTTTACAGTGAAAGAGGTAGAAAGTACTTTGAAGTAAGTTTAAACATATTCTCCTCGTTTTAATTAAAAATAAATTATAATTAACGAGATGAATTAAAACGCGAACGCGCCAACCACTGCAACACGAGGCATATTATCTTCATTCGATTTTTTTTCATGATTTTTACCTGAGAGTAGCTATAAGTCAAAAGCACTCGTCCAGGGTTCTGGTTCTATCTAACAATTACAATTTTATTACTTATCCGCCCAGACACAGAAATACAGTTTATCATGAAAGACAGTGGTTTTTATTAATTTAAAACTTTTATTTTTATTGAGTTTGTGTGAATAATCTACATTTTATGTATAATATTCATTATGAACCATATTACTTTTCAATTTAAGCAATAGATATTTTGATATTTGTCCTAATAAATATACAATGCGTGCGTACACGCTTTATTTCAAGAAAATTACCAAAAAAAGAAAAGATAAATGTTCCCCGTTCCTTCATGGAAACATAGAATTTATTATTTTATTTGCCTCGCAGACTCGTATCTTTCTTCAAACATCTCTTCCTCTGAGACAAAGGCTGTTTTTATGATACAATTCTTCAAGCAACTAAACAAACATCGCAGCTTGCGTACTGAATAAAATATTGCTTTTAATATTCCAGCTTTTTTCATTGTAATAAGCGCAATAAATGTATCTTTGATGGATTAACTGCTGAGGACCAAGCGCGATCGAAACGATTATTTTACTTTATCAACCCTTTCAGACCTGAGTTAATTCCTGTGTTTAAAAAACAGCTGTGCTAATTTAAAAATTGGTAATAATTGAGGAGAGCAGTTTAAAGTGTGACAAGTTGCTTTTATGTCATTGTTTATATATCACTTATTATGAATATGTAAGTACGATTTGGAAAGATATGAAAAATGTAAGTCCTTCTTTTTTTCTTTATCACATCCGCTCCTAAGTGGAGCATGTAGACATCACTAGACGCCTCCAGGAGATCCTGTCGCCAGCCAGCATTCTCGCCTCCTTCTACGTCAGGCGGACTCCGTGGCGTAGTGGTCAAGACGCTTGACTCACGCACGGAAGGTTCCGGGTTCGATTCCCGGTGAGAACACAAAAAATTGAAATGTGATTTTTCTCAAGCCTGGGTGCTCTGTGATGTAATTCACCACTGTATTTCATTTCATTTTTTTTTCATTTTTTCTTTTGCACCACAACAGGCCAGGAGGCCCAATTACAGTTGTGAATTACATCACATAACACCCAGGCTTGAGGAAAATCACATTTTAATTTTTGTGTTCTCACCGGTAATCGAACCCGGAACCTTCCGCGCGTGAGTCAAGCGTCTTGACCACTACACCACGGAGTAATTAGGCCTCCTGGCCTGTTGTGGTGCAAAAAAATGTAATGTAATGTCATTCCCGTGTCACTTATTTCTACCAGATAAAGCCAAAAGATCGTCATCGAAATCCTTCCAGGACGGCGGGAGCCCGTAGATGTAAAAAAGAGGCAATTTGAGTTTAGGTTTTCCTGAGCAATACGCAGCACATGTCTAAGCCAGGTCTCCCGCTTCATCCTCAAGATGCTCAGTATAGGAGGTTGATGGGTCTCTTCTCGGATTTCTATGTTTGTAATGAAATCGAACCACCTTGTGTCTAATATTCTCCTCAAGCAGTTACACGCAAAACTCAGAAGTTTAGCGTTTTGAGCGTTGACTTAAAAAAAAAAAGTTTTTATGATTGTCATGGTAGTGTTCGTAAAACTGTTCCATACAATTTTCTGAGAAGTTCATATTTTTTTCTTTAGGAATTCAAACATGCCATATGCTATCCCGCTCTTCCGCTGCTATACCGTCGCCTCGCTTTAGTTCGTTTTTGTCCAACAGGTCAAAACACAAATCTTCAGAAATAGTACCTTAATGTTTTTTTACAAAATAGACTTAAATAATGACCATAACTAAAGACGAAATTCGTTGAAAAACCCCTTAAGCAATTTAAAAACATTTTTGGTTTGAATTTTATAAATAAAGTTTTTTTCAGAACATCTATACCTACACTAAACTTAATTTCGTTAGAAAAAGCGTCGGCACGTTGAATAACACCGATCTAAAGTCATACAATCCGTTAGCAGGAAGATACAGCAGGGAGTTGGGAGAGGAAATGCATGTACAAATTAATTTTCGTGGTTGTTGTTGGAAACAAGCAACCAAATAGCAAGAAGTACACGTGCAAACTGACCAACATATCAAAGATTATTAAACTGTAGAGCAGTGAATTGTAACGTTTGACGAGTGCACTGGGAAAGAGCAAAGATGAATGTGTATTATTATTGATAGAATTCACGGAAAACATTTGAATAATTTTGATACGTTCCTAATCTCGCGAAATCCGGATTTTTGTGGTTGTTGCTGGAAACAAACCACCAAATAGCAAAAAGTACACGTGCGAACTGACCAACGTATTAACGATTATTAAACTATAGAGCGATGAATTGGAATGTTTGATGAGTGCACTGGGGAAAAAACAAAGATAAATGTGAATTATTATTGAAAGAATAAAAAAAAAACACAAAATATTATGCTTTTTCCTTGAGGTCACATAATGTTACATCATCGCATGTAAAATAGTGAATGAATTAACCTTTTTGCTCACACAAATTTAAAATACACATTTGGTTGACATTTGGTTGATATTGACAATTACAATACGCGTTACTCAGGGAATCTTCATGTGTCTAAGTTTCGCTCAACAAAGTTTGGTAGTAGGTCTTTAGAAAATATTGGCCATTCTGAATATAATAAACTGCCCGATGAGCTAAAACACAAAAATTCGAATAAAAAATCCAGAAGCGTCGCAATTGAAAAAATACTACTGAAATCTTTTTGATAGTGATAGTTATTAATGTACATTTTTACATTTTTTACATTTACATTTGTTTACATTTTTTTTTTGCACCACAACAGGCCAGGAGGCCTAATTACAGTGGTGAATTACATCACAAAGCACCCAGGCTTGAGAAAAATCACATTTTCCTCTCACCGGGAATCGAACCCGGAACCTTCCGTGCGTGAATCAAGCGTCTTGACCACTACACCACGGAGGCCGCCGTGTAATTGATAAAGATGGTGTAAAGTAATGTGTTTTATGTTTCTTATACAAAAATGTTTTCTTAATATTTCGGATGTATTACCTATGTATGATATTACCTATGTATTATCACAAAAATGTTTTTTTTTTATGTACGGTCCCAAATGAGTTTCTTTAATAACGCCTGGGAGTATAATATATACTTTTTGCTTTATATGTTTTTTTCATAAATTTATTTTTTTTATAAGCAGAGCCCTTAAAGAGTTAAAGAATTTTGACACTTCTATCCATCATTTATGTATAAACGGCCGGGAAGCAGTTCTTTTATTATAATCAATAGAATTGTCTTCCGTACGTATTTGATATGAAAACGACGGAAAAGCATATGAATGGCACAGGGGCGTGAAAATTTTTGGAATTTAATCAAACACTTTTATCTTAGCTAATATTAAAAGCGTATTCGGTTTCAATGAAATGATTTGCAAAATAAGAATTACCTTTATTGTTCTTTCTTTAAAAGATTATTTAATTAATCCGCTGAAAGGGATATTATTGCGTACTTCGACATAACTTCAGTGCCAGGTTTTCCAATTTTCTTTTGAAATTTCCTTTTGACACGTCATGTATTGCGTTTTACGGAGAAATTAAATTTTGAATTCAGAAATACGCCTTTGAGCGAAGAATCGGACAGCGAATAAATTCTCGAGCGACTGAATTAGGAAAAAAATGGGCGGTAAGGGAGAAGGCTTGTTCCGTGTGCCCATTGTGAAGCTATTATCTCCCACGAGGCTTTGGGCCTAGTTCTGTGTCGCATCGCAACAGGTGTGAGAGAAATAATTAATATTTACGCGAGGGATTAAGGGGCGGATTCAGAGTATTTTAAGATCACTATAATTCTTTAACTAAAATTTTATTTTAAATTTAAGAAAGGAAAGTTTTATTTGGGTACCAATAATTTTTTTTTTTTTTTTTAATTTAAAAATAATATTCATATATTTTTATAATTTTCACAATCCAATTTTTTTTTTACAAGTAACTAAAATATCACCAAGCCACTTCTATGAATTTACAGATATAGTTAACAGCTGAAAAGATCAGTAATATAGTATCATACATTCAAATAAATGTTTTTTTTCAAATACAAGAAAGAAAATATATAAAATATAAAAATATTTACATATCAGCTAGTTTGATTCAAACATAATGTTTTTATTTAGTAGCCCTCTCTTATTTTGCTATTGTTATTGGAAAGAAATTGCAAAGTTTGTACCTTAATACTAAATAATTAATAGTTCTATTACCATATGTATTTCATAATTTATCGTATTATGGTTATGTTTGAGAGAATTTTTAAAATAATTACCATCAAATTGTTTTAGAATGATACAAAGCCACAGTAATCCTCAAACTGGCAAACTGGAGTTTTAAGTGTTTTTGTACAGAAGAACTTTATCACTTTTTTTGTCTCTAAATCTCTGCTGGTACAATTCTTTATTTATTTATTTTTTATTTATTTATTTATAATTTTTATTTACAAATCATATAACACAAAGTATTTTATAAGTATAAAACGTTGAATTATATTCCCAGGAGTTACAACAACTCAATTTGGGACATAAATAATATTAGCATTTAGAAAATAACACATATTGCGAACAACAATGAAACAAAGCAAGTTTAGCACCTTTATAACTAACTCTTAACAAAAGAGTACTGCACATCCTGGATCATTGTAATATTAGTTTATGTTGAATCTATTATTATAGTCGATTATCATTTGGGGGAAAAAAACGATGTTATTTATTTATAAACCTATTAGGTACGTAGTAAATGTTCGTTGTATTGAATAAGGTAGTAAAACAATCGTTTTCCAGGGTAAATATTTTTTAAATTTTTAAATTTTTATTATTATTCTTCATTTATTATTATTTAAAAAACTGACCTCATTACTTGACAAATACTTTCGTATTTTACTTAAGTTGCTGATTTTAAAAATAAAAAAATATTTTAATTTGAAAAAATAAACAGTTCTTACTGCTTTTCTACTTGTAACGGATATTAATAAATCGTTTAATTAATTTATTAACTTATGGCATTTCCGCCATTGAAATTTCATATTATTAGAGTGTTTATGAAATATTCATATAAATGAAATAAAATATTATCGGAGAAAATAAAATTATTAACTTTCTAGCAAGTCGGGACATGAAAACTAATAATAGTGCACTAATAGAATTAAGTGTGAATAATAAAAATAAACATTTGAATAATAAATAAGGTCACACACATATTAAATACTATAAGTGATTTTAAAGTAAATGATTTCAAATATAATAACTAAGTACCTTCATTATACAAATTAAAACTATTTTTTCCCAATCTATAGGAGTTGGTTTTCTCTTTTTCCAAAAAGTGTATTCGTATTTTTCTTTTTGTAATTGGATAACAACAAATTGAATACATCAGAAAATAAGGCATAATCATTGCCAATATTTTGTATTCCATTAATAGGTGTATTGTATTGAGCTGTCGTCCGGAAATGAAAAAAAAAAACAGTAATATAATACATTATTTACTGACAATTCTTGATAGAATTCCATTGTAATGACGTAATTACTTATATTTACATACAAGTTATTAATTTTAAAATACTCGGTACACTTTCACTTATTTATTTGATAAATTAGCGCTTTCAGTAATTTTAAAGAAACCCTCAAAATTCAATACGGAAATTCTACATAAATTATTTAAAGTTCATACAGTAGACACTATCCATAAAATAAATTCCACTATACAAATTTACAAAGAAGAAAAAATAAAAGAATTTGAGAAGAATAAGTCACTCAGATACCAAAATAATATTAAAATTCCTAAATTTCACACAAGTCATGGTCATAAGAGCTTTGCCTTCAAAGGTGTCAAAAATAACAATAATCTCCCCAATGCACTAAAAACTAATACATCAATAAATAAATTATAAGTAAATTTAAATAATTTTTTGAACTCGTGTAAAAACAGTACTTTTTTTTAATTAGTACTACTGTTATTATTTTCCGTTTTTCTTTTCATACCGTAATATTTTTTTTCATGTACCTACTCGTATATACGAAAATATATAAATTCTAATAAATGAATAACTATAACAGTGTAATACCCGTATGCAGAGACAAAACTTAAGGTAAGGAAAGTACATTCTAATTTCAAATGCAAAGAATAACCCGAAGGTGAAGACAATAGAATGTACTTTCCTCACCTTAAAGTTTGTCTCTGCATACGGGTATAAGTCACTCTCCAAGCACAAGAGCTAGTCTCATTTTTCAGAGAGTTACAGTTATAACATTTACTCGATGTATAAACGTAGATTTGTATTATAATAAAAAAAAACAGTATCATTTATGTAAATATATTGATTAATAAAATAAAGTATTTATATTTATATATGAGTAAGAAGCAACAAAGTATGCGAGTGTTAAAAAATATTTTGTTACAGAATTAAAGTCTTTTTCTTCTTCCTCTTCGTCTAGGTCGTATGACTTGTTTGTGACAATAGGCTGTCCTAAGACGATGACACCCAGCTGTCCTTTCACCTTTTTGGCGGCCTTTCTGGTAGTCTTTTGCTGCAGGGGTTTTCAGATTTAATGATTTTCACAAGCCAGTATCTTCCTAAAAGTGCCTTGTGCCTCTTTCCCACTTCACTATAAATTATGTATTTATTATAATTTCAACGACATATTTTTCATTTATATATAAAATGTAAGAATTAATAGGAAATGTGTATATTCGACTGCGTTGGGCGTTGTCTCGCTAAATATTTAGGTTAGATGGCGGTTCTAATACTTCCCTGTTCTCCATACGTGAATATCCACGTGTTATATTTTACGGAAGATAAATCTTTCTTACCTGCTATTTCGAAAAAGGTATGACGCTTAACAAGATGGAAAATTTCTCGAGAAATATTATTTGCGTCAATAAATTACCGAATCTTGATGTCGCTACGCGGCGCGGAAGGTTAAATGAATTTGTTTACTAAGATATAATAATAGAAAAAGGAATACGTAATAAGAAGTAGGAAAGGAGGTTTTTACAGGAAATCGGCGGTGCGGATAATTTAGAAAATTCCTTGTACAGGAAAAGTTCCATAGCTTTGATTCAGTCAACAGACTCGGGGAAAGATGATTTACAAAAAAATTGATACAACATTTGAAGAGGGAAACGATTTATAAATATTTTTCGGTTACATAAGAAATATTCCCGCGTTTATTTGAACAATAAAATAAATATGAAACTCCAGAATTTGAGTATTTATTATAATGTAACCGCTGTGGTGTAAAATTTGTTGTAATAAAAACAACACCGTCTTAATTTTAAAATAATTTTTATATTTAAAACGGCGCTGGATAAGAAAGTTCAATGGTTTTTTATATTTTTTGTTTGAAATATAATAATAAAAATACGTTTATAGTTTTATTCCACTTTTATTTATATATTTTTAAAAGTGGAATGAAACTATATACGTATTTTATTTTTATAATTAAAATGCAGTTTCACCAAGTAATGTTAGTAGAAAAACTTATTTTTTTTGTTTGTTAAAATATTATCAAACTAAGCCAAATTTTTAATTTTTTTTTGTCTAGGTATCGTTGCTTTGATTTTTTCAAATTCCGTTATTTTAAAATTACTCCGCTCGTGACGTCACGAGTTGTCATCGAAGCGATGGGCTGACTTTTAATAGTAGAGCCCCGTTGCGTCAAATGACATAAAGCGTTGAAAAAAAATGGCTACCCGGAAATCCATCACAACACATAACAACGCTGCAATTGTTTGGTCGATTCACAAGAACTTTTGACATTTGAAGTAGCACATTTTTTTTTATAATTTTATACATATTTAAGAAATTTCGCCTTAAAATTAAATGCTCTTATTTTTTAAAGCACTTTTTAAATCCAATTTATTTTCTCTTAATTTTGCATGAACGAGTCTGAATTTCACTCACTAAGAAGTTCAGGATTAAAATCTATTGCAACGAAAAGGGAAAACATTTTTGGTCAGGGAATATGAAAGTTAAGGTATTTACAGAGCTTGCGCTCTGTCAAAAGCTGATTTCAGTGACCACTTTACACGCTGTGTAATATTCATCATTCTGCCTGTATTTAAACATTCCAATTTCCTTAACGCTTAGCAAGTCAATAGACGATGGAAGAGCTGAGGAAATATATATGGCTTATCATAGGCGGAAATGTGAATATTACACAGTGTGTAAAGTGTGCACCTAAACCATCCATTGACATGTCATAAGCCCTGTAAATGCCTTGACTTCCATATAACCTTCTAAAAATGTTTTCTCTTTTTTTTGCAACAGATTTCATGTTTTCCGATTTCATGCTGACCAACTTATATTATATAAATGCTATTTTGTGAACTATTGTATTCAATGATAAAACCTACCTCCTACCAAACGTTATTAAGGTTTGACTGGGTTTGACTCCTAGCAGGGTGAATGTTGATTTTAAAGGTTTTTTGAAACTGCAATGTTCCTTTTTTCCCGGACTTGTGTTACTTGACCTTACCTTCATGATCAAACTACGATTAATCTACGATCAAACTACGCTACTAATGATCAAACTACGCAGCATTTGGTTTGCCAATGCAGTGCTATGTCAGAGGTTTCCAATTTTGTTAAACTTTTAGCAGAACTCCATCTCGACAATGACATATTATTTATGGCATGTTGTAATGTTTGACTTGAAAAGATAGATTACTGTATATTTTTTGTTAAAAATCTATACTGCACATTTTAAACGTGAATAATGATTTTTTTCACAGTTTTACTTAAAATAGCACTAAAAACATTAAACAAAATTAAACACTGTAAAGTTATCCTCAAAACAGGTTTCTCTGGTGACGAGGACTCTCAAATTATTTTTGGATATAAAATATTTTGTAAAGTAAATAAAAAAATATCCGACAATTTTGTATGGAGATCTAGAGCGGCATCCAGCCTAGTTCTGAACTTGTTTTTAGTAAAGGCGTAGGTATGCTGAAAAGCCAGTCTCATTTCGGTAAGTCAATATAAACGGAATCAGAACTGTAATAGCCTTCTCAACGACAGCAGAGTATAATCATCTTTAAGTCCAATCCAAAAGTCATTCAAGTTTGAATCAGTCTATTTGATGTTTTGTTTTAGAGAGAATGAATTCTGAACTCTTGTGTGGCTGTGATGTCAGACTAGTCAACATAGGATACAAGACTTGATTTATCTCGTATTTTTTCAAATGATGAACTCGTATTTTTTGTTATCTTCAAATTGACATTTTCACACAGGATTTTGAATGATAAATTTGTATAACTATGCTAGATGTTAATACAAAAAATATTTATATTTGTTACGCGAAGAATGAATGTCTGCTAATTCAGAAACACATTTATATAAGAGAGAGCACAAAGATAGAACCCATAACGGGGAAGACAGAGACGCTGTTTTGTGGCGAGTGTTGCGTAAAATAGATTCGGTCTTCACTCGGTCTTCACTCGGTTGATGACAGTGTTGGGGGACGCGCACGCGTAATACGAGCGGCATATTTATGACTTTTGATTTATTTTGCTATGGCAGAGCTAAATTATATATTTATTTGCATAAATTATGGAAGAAGAATTATTAAACAGTATGTTTCCTTGTTTTTTTTTTTAATGTCGGAACTTGAAATATTCCGTATTTTACTAGTGGTAACACGATGTTCATCACCGCGCGCAAAGGGATTATTTTCCTATGTCTTTTAAGAGTTAGTATCGATCAAATTTTTATTCCCCGACAAAGTTGATTTTGATGTTTTAGGTTGATTTACGATTGGATTCTATTCATGCGGGCTGCAATTGGCAGGTGAAACTATTTACCGATAAGAGCGCCGGCGTCGCGGCGCCGACTGCCTTATTTTTACGACAGTATGTCCTAACTCTCGGAACCCCTTTGACCCTTCTATGGAACCCTAGGGTTCTGCAGAATATCGTTAAGGAACCGCTGCTCTATGCAACCCTGGGTGAAGAAAGAGGGATGACGATGAAAAAAAAATACACGAAATGTAATCCCCAATTAATTGTAAAAAATACCTCTACTATTCAACAATATTTCGACTACTACTCGTATTCAACAATGTTCAAATCTTTATATTTAAATCAGGAATTTATTTCCTTGGGGGTTATTAAGATTGAAATTTATGATAGAATAATGATGAATGAGGAAAACTTTCTGTTTTAGTGCTGCAGAATAGGGTTTATTTGGTATTTGTAAACACATATTACAATTAATTATCCACTAAGTGCAAAGACTTTTCGAAAGATGAAAAATTTCTAAGGATAGTAATGATAGAAAGTGCGCAATCTAACAAAAAATAAATGTTAGAGATAAAATGGCTAATAATATAATACAAATAATAAATGATGATAAAGGTTTCAGCTCTTATACTTCACAAAAGTCAACAGATGGAAGAGTTGAGGAAATGTGGATGTTTAAACATAGGCAGAATGGTGAATGTTACGCAGTGTGTAAAGTGGCCACTTAAACCAACCAATGACAGGTCTCAAGCCCAGTAAATGCCTAGACTTCCACATTCCCTTCTCAAAAATGTTTTCTCTCTCTGTAAAAATAAATTTAAAATGGCGACACGAATAGCAGTAAACACAAGGCAAGAACGACTGAGGAATTTTCTACATCAGTATCTTTGAAGGCTGATTTCAGCAAATAATAGCTGGTTAAGTACCACTTTTTTGAATTATTACAAAAGCTTAGAGTCTAACGCAGTTTTTGAAGTCATTTAAGAATAAAGAATTGCCTTTTTATATTTTTTATTTTAAGTTGAAAATTTTAGCCTGACTCGCTCGAATTTAAATTTTCTATTTTATGTCAATTCTTTTGTAGTTTTCATTAAAGCTGTAGTCTGGTAAAACGCACGTAAAATAAGGAAATCATACGATTTTGCCATTTTAAAACGAATATTTTTTTTTTTAATCGCGCAATAATAAAAAAAAACAACTTTTTCAAAGATATTTCTGTTAAAAAATATACTTAAAAGTATTATGTAACTAAAATATACTTACTTTTAGACCGGCAGGTTACGCCATTTAAAATTAAAACTAAACTTAGGTATCTAGGATCTCAATAAAGACTTGAATTGAAATTAAATTTATTATAATTATTTAAAGACAACAAATTAAACATGAAAATGGCTGAGGCAAAATTTTAATTATTTGTTTTTGAAAAGAAATACAAGCATTTTAAATCACACACATTTTTTAGACATTTTCCTTTATTACGCCTTCGGTAATACTTTGAAAAAAAAAAACTCAAATATTTTAATTGAACCTTTTTATAGAATTGTATTCCTTTTTTTTTTAAAAGAAGATAATTCTGGTTGTAATATTTAATTTAAAACATCTTATTTACGTTTATATGACCTTCATACATGCCCTTACCGAAAACGATAGTTACGAAGCTGATTATTTTATGCGTAAAAGTACAATTTAAAACAAACGATTTACAATAATAAAAATCTCGATATACCTTCCACAAAATAAAAAAATAAAAAATTGAAAACCGATCCGGTCGAGAAGTTTCAAAAACCCATTAAAAAAATCATAACTCAAAAACTTCGCAAAAACATACATGGGGGTGATTCTGATACCCCTTAATATGAGGCACCTTCATTTTACCGTTTATAAAAGTTATAAAGTTATAAAAAATTCGCTTTTAAAAAAAAAAAGTAATTGGCTCTAACGTAAAATTGCTACACGTCGCTAGGTACTTTCCTATCCAGCGTCGAAATATTAGTTTTTTTTCTTACCTGGAATATGAAGCTTTTATAAAACATTTTCAAGATTAAAAATATAACAATTTAAAAATCACATTTTTCACACATCCATCGTTGTTCTACGATCACGACGATTTATCGCGTGATAGCTTTTAAAAATGTATTTGTTATATTAAAAGTGCATTTACAGTTCAGGGAAGCTGATGAAATCGGAATAGAACATTCTGCGGTACTCGTATACTGAAGTATTTATTTGTGTTTTACTGCCAATATTTTGTAAATCGAAAAGCAATGAGTCAAAACTTATGTTACTCAATTAGCTTAATACTCACGCAGTTATGCGTATTTCCACATAAAAATATTCAATTTAATTTTCATACCCATCGTTAAAAGATATTTCGTTTTTGATCGTCTCTTTGTATAAATGTTTGATCGTTTGTATCCAAGAAGTACTTTTTTTTATTTTTTAATGAATAACCCTCTAAGCCTCTATTGTGAGGCTTGTCAGCAGGTGAGATAAAGGGGATATTTCTCCTTCTGGAGGAAATAAAAAATACACCACAGAACTTAGACCAATTGAGAAAAATCTTTCTTGGATTTTTTTGTGCAACTAGCGGGAATCGAACCTGCGACGCCAGTTTCACAGTTGGCCGTCTAACCAACTGCGCCACGGCGCCTGTATAAAAATTCTCAAGATGGTTGACATGAAGTATTTATTTGAAATTGTATTTTTTGGCAAATATTTCATAGTCCATAGGACTTCGAAATTGTAATGAAGTAATTGAAAAGCTCTAGATGGCCGTGAAAAAAATTATGTCTTTCTATTTGATTCTATTTGATTCTATTAACTTTGAATTACCTCCAGTAATAAATAAAAAATACCTTAGTACATATCAATTGTATGAACTGGAGATGTGTGAAGCTATCAGCTTCAGATTTTGTCATGAAAACTTTTGAAAGAGGAATCCTGGTAAGATCGTACATTCTAGATGGTTGAGTATGGCAGATCGGATTTCATTGCTCTTATATAATTTAATATTATTAATATTTTAGCAGTAAACTCTTAAAAGACTGTGGTAAATAATCCCTTTGCGCGCGGTGATGTAACATCGTGTTACCGCTAGTAAAAGACGGAATGTTTTAAAGTTCAGACATTTGAAAAAACATAATTATCCATAATTTATGCGAAAAAGCATAAAATTAGGCCCTGTTATAGCAAAATAAATTAAAAATCACAAATACGCCGCTCATGTTAGGCGCGTGCGTCCCCCATCACTGTCAACCGACTGAAGACTAAAACCACTTTAGACAACACCCGCTGCAGAACAGCGTCTCTGTCTTCCTTGTTATGACTTCTATCTTCGTGCTCTTTCTTGTATAAGGTATCTGTATAGATGGGTTGCTGAATTAGCGGACCTTCATACTTCACGTAGCAAGGATAAATATTTATTGTACTAACATTTAGCATAGTTATACAAATTTAATTTTCAAAATCGGGTGTGAAAATGTTCAATTGAAGATTACAAAAAATACGAATTCATCATATTAAAAAATAAGAGAGATATAGTAAGTATTATGTCCTATGTTGACTAGTGCGACATCACAGCCACACAAGAGTTAAACCATCTGAAAATCTGTTAACCTCGACAACATTTATTTTAAAGTTTATGTGGTTTAACATTAAAGTCTTAACCATCCGAAATTTACGGAGCCAAACATTCAGATCAAACAATTATGCTTTCTCGTTATTTGTCTAGTGATTAAAAGGAAATAATTGATCCAGTTATACAACGAAATTGATATTTTGGACGCCCTGAAAATATTTTGCTGGCGATGTTAGCAGATGGTTGCAAACATATTAGAGAGCCTGGAAAACAAATATGCCTTCAAAATATATTCGTATCTTTAAACAGCCTGTTTTTGATTTTTCTGCAATTGATGATGTCAATTAGACTGGGGTATAATAAATGAACAACCACAAATTAAATTTATTAGTGATGAGACTCTTATGCGAGGTATTGCCGATTAATCTGTTTTAGAAAAAGTCATATATCCCGAAATCAAAAAATGTCCTTGTCACACCCAAGCTACAGAAAGATGCGTCGAAATTGTAACTGAAACTTCATTTGCTATTAGTGGACCCATAAAACGTGATGGTTTGATCAAAATTATTTCTATTTCAAAGAATATCATGCCTGTATTTGAGGCAAAAAAACAACACGAAACTGGGTAATTTAGAAATTTGTGTGTACTTTTCATAGCTGTATTTCTTGAAACCTATATTTGACTAGTTTTTTTATTTATCTAAAAAATATTATTTGTAATGTTTTAAATAAAACAAAAGTATTGTTGTAAAAAAATATGAGTTTTAGTTTTGGTTTTGTTTTTTGTAATTTGAAATATTGCCTAAAATACAAATTTATAAAAAATTTGACCACTTTGTGGCAATACTTAGAATAAGAATATTTGTTCATATTTGAAGCTTGTTTGCTTTGACACCGGTCGGTGAAAAATAAAAATTAATGGTTAAAAACAAAGTTGTTTTATTTATTTTATTATAAGAATATTTGTATTCGTTATATCTTTAATCTATCTACACTGGCTCAGTTTCAGGTATAAAAGAAACATTCACATTCTATCACTTCTTCAAAAATTTTAAATAATCCTACTTCGCCTGTTTATCTGAGAGAGCTCATCTAACCTTTTTCATAACACGGACTATCTCTTCGTTCTAGTAACGAGAGAATCCTTTTAATACCTTGTCATCGCTCTAATTTTCTTGCCTCCTCTTTCACAGTAGTAGCCGCTCGATTGTGGAATAATCTACCCACTTATGTTAGAGACGCCCCTTCTTTATTTACATTTAAGTAAAGATTGAAATGTCACTATCTAAATATTTAAATAGTTCCTTTATCCTTCTTCTTTCCTTTCCATCCCCTCTCCTCTCTTCATAGTAAACTGTTATTTTTTTATTGTATATATATTTTTTTAATCTTTGCTTTTAATTTTTGTATAAAAGTGTAAGATTCAATATGTCCATGTATTTATAATTTTCTCAAACTGAACGGCTTGGGTAGGTAAGAAGAAATTGCCTTAAGGGAATATGCCCGCCCTTTCATGTACATATATATATTGTATATGTATATAAAGTGTCGAATAAATAAATAAGAATATAAAAATGAAAATGACATGTATCAGATTGTGTGTTTATAGATCATTTTTTTCGAATATGGCCATTTTGAAAATCTCAAAAAAATGAAAACAATCCAGCCTACTGGAATATCCAGTCAAAATATTTAAACAATTAAATATTTAAATGTATCTACTTCTATAATTTGTTGAGTGGTTTTACCGTTGTCGCCACATGTCTACTTGAATTTTAAGGGTTTCAAAGAACTTGGCACCTTCCAATTGGCAGTGAGGTTTAGCGGGAATACGTGCCCACGTGAGCAGTAACAGCCTTCCCATCCCGGAAGCAGGAAACTGAAATTTCCGCCAACCCTTCCTCTGCATGAATATTGTAATGAGCCGCAATGGTCGCCCCCTGCGACTTACTACCCCTGTCATAGGGTGGAGCCGGACTAAAAATCATTTAGCAAATTAAGTAAATCTTGTTTAGATTATACCAACATTTTCTGTGTCCTGGCCGATGAAATATACAGTTTTGTGTGTGAGAAAAAACGGAATTATAGATGCGTTTTCGACTCGATAGCTGATTTCAGATAAAAATCTTAAATCGTAAAATGAAATATAGTGGAGAAAAGTTCACCGCGTAGTTAAGTAGTTGGCGCGTTTGCCTTCCACACTTGATGAGGTCCTGTGTCTGATTTCTGAGAAGGTTGATACTAAACATTTGTTTTGAAACTGGTTTTACAGTAAAATATTTAATTGTTCCTGAAATGGTTCAGTATACAAAATGTTTAATGACCTTACCAGGAATAGAGGGCAGATAAGTAAACTTCACTACTATTATTTTTTTATGCTTTATTAAGTTAATTCATAACATCTAAAGAACGAATATAAACTTTTAATAACATTACAGATTTTTTATCAACATTTCTCAATAACATACTTTTTCAAATTAATTAAAAATATTTTAATTTTTTTATCGCCTTTATTTCTTCAGGTAACTTATTAGACAGCTTCAATCCCTCATACAACGAGATTTGAGAATTTGTTTTTCTCCTCATTGGTTATCTTATCTTTTTTTTATCCCTTGTTTCATGTGTATGGCATTGTTGGTTTAATTCTATAATTGTTTTTATTTTATTCATCCCCTTAATTATTTTATGTATAAAAATTGCCACATTATGTTTAATTTGCTGCTTTACTGTGAGCAAGCCAGTTTCTTTGTGCATTTTTTCTACATTAGAATAGATATATTTTTTGAGTATAATCCTCATCGCCTTATTTTAAAGAATTTGTTTATGTTTAATTTCTCTTTCATTACATAAAAAAAGAATAGAAGAACAGTAATCTATGTATGGACAAATGGTTGTTTTATATAAGAACATTACTCTTTACATCTATTATATTTCGCCGATGCCGATCTATCTTAAGATGATTTTCTTTTTCATTTTTTTTTTCTGACGGTAGCAATAACATTAAAGTCCTTGTTATTAAATTATTAAATAAAGTAGGTCGTGGGTACTGGCAACATTGGACACACAAAACTCCAGGTAACATGCCATGTAACATCCAATACAGAGACACAACACGGTGTAAATGAATGGAAACTTCATTCAGACACTCCGTCCACCATTGATTCCTGTTGCCTTCAAAACGACACAGACGCGACGTTGTGACTCACTTTTAAATAAATAAATAAATAATTATTTAAAGAGCACATTATTAAAATATCTAATAAAGCTGTTAAATTATTAGGATTTGTACTTAGAACCGGAAAAGATTTTAATAATATAAACACATTAAAATATCTTTACACATCTCTAGTTAGAAGCCAACTAGATTATAATTCTCCAATATGGTCACCTTATTAAATCACTTTCTCGGATTCTATTGAGAGAATTCAGAATAAATTTCTAAGATATATTAATTTTAAGATGGGTTTTTCTATTAATAAATTAAATTTTAACAAAATTTTAGACTCTCTTAAATTAACTAAATTGCAAGAACGAAGAACATCGACCGATCTTATGACTTTATATAAAATAATAAAACCAATGTTTGATACCCCTGATCTACTGAAATTGATTTCATTCTATGTACCACCTAGATTAAGCAGAACATCTACAATATTTTATTGTCAAAATTCTCAAACGGTAGCTCAATATAACTCACCTATTGTTAGATTACAGAATACCGGGAATGAATATGCATCACATTTTGATATATTTAGTTTATCTCTGCCTAACTTAAAAAATAAAGTGACCAACATATTTTTATCAAAAAGAGCAAATCATCTTCAGAAGATTGGGTTGGAATATTTATAATTTGATTGATTAATGTATTTTGTTATCGTAAAATTTCTTTAAAATATATATGTATTTCAAGTAATTAATAATGTGTACAGTACGAGTATATTAATATTTCATACTCGATTTTTATTTCTAAGCACTCTTTATCCACATATATGTAAATGGCAGAAATGCCGTATATAAATAAATAAATAATATTTAACATAAAATTATTCCGATTTCCACGGCTAGGTTCAAACTGTTTTGTTCGGTATTAATTCGTTGTGATTTTATTTTATTAGAGTCAATTAAGTTGTTAATAAAACATCAGACAAAATATGGAAGTCGAAATAGTTTATTTTATACGCACCGCCACCTTGCAACAAAACATTGTTGAAATAATAAAACTTTACAATTATCATAACCATACGAAACAAATTCCATAACAAGGCGTTTACATATATAATTGCGACCGTTTTTTTTTCAATTTACAAAATGAGCACCATAAGATTTTTTACTTTCAAAGTTATTGCGTTTGCTTTAACGTTACAATTATTATTTTAGTTAATTGCAAGCCTTCAAAACTGAATGTCGAGTATACGAAAGTAAGCATTATAAACGTATAAAACGAAACAATACGGACCAAAATGGACACCAAGTCGTTGAAACAATGGGCATTATCCCTATGTTCATTTTTTTAAAAACTTTTCCCAGCTAACAAGAGTACATACCCCGTTCCGTTCCAAGCTAGGCAATAACATGTTTATACAGAATAACAATTTATAAGTTAACAGAAAGAACGTACAAATAAAATATGAACTAACTAGTATACACACATTGATACACACATATATATATATATATACATATACAAACATATATACATACACACATACATATGCGCATACATACATATATATGTACGCGTATATGTTCATGTGTGTATGTATGTGTATAAATATGCATGTTCATGTGTGTATTTGTACATATGTATTATGTATGTAAATATATATATATATGTATATTTAAATATATATGGATGTGTGTGTGTGTATATATATGTATGTATGTTGTTCATTTACAATTTTTTTTTATTTATTTTCATTGTTTTATATTTTCATACTATTTCTTCTTCTTCTCTTCCTTCCCTATTTTCCCATCCCACTTTCTTTCACCCCTAGCGAACAATACGTTTTGTATTTTTATATTTTTGTTCCTCTATGAAACCCATAATTTGTCTTGTTATTTGTTTTTCTCTATGTATTGTTTATAATTATGACTGTATTGGTTTCAAAGAAAATAAATAAATAAAAGTTAAATAATACATGAAAGACACAAAATTTCATTATATTGTGAAACTTCATGATTGCCAATTTTTTTTTTTCATTTTCTTTATTTTCAACATCCAGTAAGAAATTTCAATCCGCGGCATGCATCAACCTCTTTGACTCCCTACGACCAATGTAATGAAAGAGCGAGGTCAACACTTTCTTCAACTTGACAATACTCCCGCTTTTCCACAATTCTGGCAAAAAATTGGGGGTTCGTGTTGCCTTGATGCCAGAACAGTGTTGACCCCTTCACTTAGTGTCAGATCCCCATTGGACTATCTTGTATTATGGTTGTGGTTGACGCTTGAGTATTTGAGTATTGACTACCAGTCATTAAAAACTTGTCAAGAAGAATGCGTATTATTCACCAATCAAAATATTTAAACAAATATGAAACAATAATGTTTCAATAAATTTATTTCCATTTTTTTTTTACATCATTTGTTAAAATATTTCGATTGGTGAATCCCACCCTATGAGAACTAACGTCTTATATATTTATACTCCGATGAGTTACGTTGCCATGGCTTAAATATTTATACGCCTTGCCTCGGGCCAATACTGGCGCTGTTTGGCCATCTATTGAACCGTGTATCTTACAAGTCATACTCCATACCGCAAATTCAAAGGAAAACTACCCCTGCAGTATAGAGACTTCTTACAAAAGTCTTGGGAATTTGTGATAGTCTAGGACGAGGCGCAATATGCCACTTTTCTTTTGTATTGAATTAATTTATTATTTTTTTTCGTAAATATTTATTTTTATCCATTTTTCTTTCCTTGGTTCCTCTTTCTCTTTCTTTCTAAACTCATTATCTAATTCCTTATCATTTAATATGTATAACATAATGTACTTTTTTAAATATATATTTTTATTATAATTAAAATGTGCAAACCTTATCTCACAATAAAAAAAACAGCTATTGTTTTTAATTAATAATCTTTTCTTTTTGTTTTATGTATGTATCTTTTGATATATATTTTTGTTTTTTTAGTACAACATTTTAACTAATCTATTCCGTTGACCAGTTTTTTTTATTGGTTGGCTGGAAGATATTGCTTTCAGCAATAAGTCCGCCAAAGAACTTATCATTTTTTATTCAAGTTTTATATAAATAATCATTAAATGGAATGAATAATTAATTTAAAGATACCAACGATATTTTGATCAAAACAATATCTAGGATGTTAATTTTAAATCGTCAATTTCACTGATTATTTTTTTTTTAAACAAATGCCATTCGTTTGAAAAAAATCATATAGAGGCGAAACAATTGTCCTATCTTGTAAAAAAAAATCAATAAAAGTAAATGCGGATCGGATTGTGATCCCGTGGCTAGTGTTGCAGACTCGCGAATCAGAGATCCGAGGTTCGAATCTTTCTCTACCACAACTTAATGAGGAAGTTTAGTGCTACAAGAAATCGGATAAAAAAAATGATTTTTTTGGCGCCGTAAAAAAAAGAGCATTCAATTTTATCTCGTAATGTAATGCATGAAAACATTAAAAAAAAAATATTTAAATAAAAACCAACTACTTTGAACAACGTCACTAGGTCTTTCGAATCAACGAATGATAGATTTCCGTGTTATGATAGATTTTCGGCTTACGGGAAGCGAACTCAATAATCACAAGAACTCACCGAAGAGGACTTGTGACGTCACCCGCAGAGTAATTTCAAAATAACAAGACTTCAAAAAACCATTGCGCTGATAATTAGATATTTAAAAAATCACTGAATTTTCTCATTCCCATTTCCATATACATGTTGAAAATGCCCTACAAAATTGGAATATTCGGGTAAATTTATAAGAACGTAAATATTTATATTTTTAGGGAAAAAATTACGTAGATTCAGAAAACTCGATTAAAAGCTAAAGGTTTCTCAAGTACCCACGACTTATTGTATTGCTGTAACCTGTAGCTAACTTCGTGGTCAATAATCAAATAATGGTTTTTCTCCGTATGGGCGACTCTATTAGGTAAGGTTAGGTTAGGTTATTAGATTAAGAATGAGGTCGATATGAAATATGTATTGAAAATAATAGCTATAGGTAGGATCATAATATGTATTGTGTACTTGAATATTGTTTAAAAGAGTACACACGAGTCTCACATGAAAAGGGCTTGAGAGTAAGAGAGAATGCGTTATTATTCAAAAGGGTAAATTATTTCCCTTTTCTTTAGGGTCTGTCTGAGAATAATGTAAGAAGGTAGAGTTTTCAAATTGCTGACAAAGTTTGACCAAAAATTCAATGAAACAAAATTAACTCAAAATCCCTTTGTCCGAAAGTGGTATTAGTTTGTATTTGTTTAAGTTGTCTTTGTGTTGAGGATCTAGTGATTATATTATTTGTTTGTGATGTATTGTAGGGGTTATGTCTTTCATTTGAGTAAAAGTAGTTTTTGAATCTGTAAGTGAGTATTGTTTTATTTGTCGAGGATCTTGTGATTATATTATGTTTGATTGTCTATTGTTGGGATTATGTAAGTAGTTCGATTGTTGCATAGTAACATGTGCTGAGTAAGAGTGGTTTTGAAGACTATTTAGTTTCGTTGTCTCCTTGTATGTATTTATATCGAAATTTTAGATATGTTTTGCCATATATCATTGTTGCATAAATCATTCCGCGATCTTTGCATATTAAAAGTTACTTCAGAATTTTTATTATTGCCTCGTCAATATGTTAATGGCGGAATATTATGCAGTCGGGATGAAACTGAATTTCTAACATTATTCGACTCCGAAAATATACGAAGGTGAGACGAGATTTTTCATGATAATATTTTCATATTCATTCACGTCATAAAATAATATTATTTCGTGAATTATAAGTACAGTTGTTATTTTTTTTTTAAATGTTAGAGATAAGTATCGGCTGCTATAAAATTACTAACGTTACCACACGCTGCATTTTCAATGGCCACGTTCCTTTGTTGTTCATGACTCCATGGTGAGAATGAAATTAATGTACTCCTGGACGTTGCTCTTATGTAGACGGATGTTTTATATGCAATACTGTTGCTCTTGCAGTTTAAAATATATTTTAATATAAAATGCTTAGTTACTTTTTCGGTCGTTGCTCCATATTTCTGGCAAAATCGTTTGGCACGTGTGTGTGTCATCAATCACTAGACTTTATCAACAAATATAAACGTAATAACAGCAATCTTAAAGTTTTATGTATTAAATACAATAAATAGAAATATTAAGACGGTTGTAATAAACACATAATTTTTTTTTTCTTATCATCATCGTCATAATCGATGCACTCAATGGTGTAAAGGGCACTGCGTAGTTGAACGAAATTACAATAATTTTTATATCTTCTGTTATTTTGTTTTTTTTTTTTGTTTCAATATTAATAATAATTTGTGTTATTTCTGTACAACATTGTCCATTTATACAATTTAAAGAGATTACATATTATAATAGAAGAATAGTTTGAAATTTTTTAAAAAAAAAAAGAAGCATTGGCAAACATAAGGGACATCAAAACAATATCTGGACTATTTATTTAGTGCTACTTGAACCGAAAAAGTCCAGATCTTGTCTTGAGTTAACAATACGACAAAGACGGGTCAGTGGAGAATTAAGGCCATAGTTTGTTCTATGCTAATCGACGGATAGTACCTCATTGTTTCTCAACCTACGAGTCGGAATATGGAATTTTACTTGTCCCAGTAATGTAAGCAGTAGACTTGAATTGAATAAAAATCGCGCATTACTTAATTGAATTTAATATAATAATATACAGTGTAACCTTCTCGCGAAATGACATTAGCATTGCAAGCAATATCGCAAGAGTTGTGAAAAACCGGTCATTGGTCTTTTAAACTAAGTTAATTAAAAAGTCAACCGTTTTTTAAATTTAACAGTAGTTATCCTTATTATCAGTATAATTAATATTTGAAAAATACCTTTTAAAATGATGAAAGTACTTCCTCCACATACTAAAAACCGTTTTAAAGACGGTGGGTCTTTCTATCGGTTTCACGCATACAAAACATTAAATTCATGTATCGCGATTTAAATTTAATTTAATCTTCTTCTTTTTTTACACATCCGCTCCGAAGTGGAGCATGTGGACATTGTCAGCCAGCACTCTCGCCTCCTCCCACGTCAATCCAGCGACCTTTAGTTCCACCGAATAAATTCGAAAGATTGTCATCGTCGGCCTTCCAGGACGGCGCGAGTCCGCAGGTTTAAAAAAGAGGCAACTTGGGTTTAAGCTCTTCTGAGTAAATTTGGGTTTAGGCTCTCCCGAGTGAATTGAATTTAATTAAATTTAATTAATTAATTTCACACCCCCTTTCTCTGGGAATGTGGCAAATTATATGGTGGGCCTTTGTCTGATATTGTCATTCATCTTCGTAACCAAATAATGATGTAGGGGAAGTGAGGTTTGTATGGAAAGACAGAGTGTATTTACAACGCAAATATTGATGTTTACCCTAAAACAAGTAACCCGAGTACAAAAGAAGTAGAATGAATAAGTTGTACATAAAATGTAACCTTTTCACAAAATTGAGTTGAGTTGAGTAAAACCGGTCATTGGTCCATCAAACTAAGTGGATTAAAGTGTCAACCTCTTATGAGTTTTAAAACTTATTTATTTTTTCAATTCTTGAAACCAACAGTATAAACAATAATTTATAAACAATAAATACGAAATAACAACAAATAACAAGACCAATTACGGATGTCACATAGAACCAAAAATGTTTAGAACAACAAATCTTCCAGTTTGCAAGGAGTCAAAAGAAATGGGATGGGAACAGGGAAGGAAGAGAAAAAGGAAGAAGAAAGAGTAAGTAAATGTAAAATAATGCAAAAATAAATAATAATTAATATACACATACAACATCTATACATACATTCATTTACATATACACATTTATTTATATATACATAAATACATTTACACATATTATTTATTGATTAGATTTTCAATTCTATTTAAGATATGTATTCCATTTCGAGTGCTATTGTAAACCACGCGTAAGACATATTTACGACTTCTGTGATCCTAAATCAGCACATGTATATTACAATATATGCTTATATTGCTTTTGTGCTATGAAGTGATACATTAGTTAGATTAAGTTTCGGGATTGGCCATAAATAATTGAGGCTGAACGTCAATATAAATTGTGGTTTATTATCTTGTATCTTGTCTTTTAACCCTTAGCGGCATAAATAATACTGTCTGTTTTTTAAGCCAAGTAAGACCATTTTCTATGGTAAAATTGCCCAAGGTGGATTGATTTTTTTTCTTAGAAAATATTTAAAAAAAACAAGTTAACTAAATAAGTAAAATAAAAGCGAAAAGAAAAAAATAAATTTAATGCAACAGAGACATAACATTCATCATCCTGCTTAGGTTTGAATATCCACATTTTCTAAATTCTTCAATCTGTCGACTTTTTTAAAGCAAAAGAGCCTTAATTGATATTATGTGAGATTTATCTGGCTAAATTATTTCACCTCCTAAGAATTGGCAAGGCTGAGATCTGAGACAGCCCCAATAAGATCTGCACTGCAGAACCTTCATCTAGAAGATGAGGTTCATTCTGGCAAGGTGTTTGTTCAATCTTCAGTGCCTGTAAGGGCTCCCGTAATAACCCTAACTTGATTTCGGCTGAGCTTTATTAGGTCAAAAGCATAAGTTTGCGAGTACCCTTTTATCAGTTCCTTCGCATAGTGCTGACCGGGTACTTTTCGCCATAGCATTACACTCTGCTTCCTGACCCATGACCTTAGCTTATTACGAGGAGCACATTTAGGCCACCCACAGTAGGGTCCAGGGCCAATTGGGGCTGTCTCAGCTCCTAGCCTGGCCAATTCCTAGTAGGTGAAATAATTCAGCCAGATTGAATCTCACATATATCAACCAACGTTTCAGCTCTTTTACTTTAAAAAAGTCAACAGATTGAAAAGTTGAGGGTACTCCTTGCAAACTCGGTAAAATCCAACATCTAAAAAAAGTAAGATATTAATTGAAACTTACTCGGAATACAATTTTTTACAATAATAATATTGTCAGTTAAAAATACGGTTTTATTTGTAAGAGTTTGACTTAAATTATCGGGTTTGTTGCAAATATGGCAACCTCTACTTGCGTATTGTAAAGTTGGAATGTATTAAATTAAATTTAATATTTCATCATGCTTATGTCATCACTGCTTTCATTAAAAATATTTACTGATGATAATAAAAAGTTGAATTTAAAAAAAAGTTAAGTATTGTATCAGTTTTATGTGTTTTGCTCAAAATAAAAAAAATATGTATTTTGCCGGGTTTGCAAATAGTACCCTCAGTTGAAAAAACGCGGATATTCAAACATAGGCAGGATGATGAATATTATGTCTCTGTTACAATAAATTTATATCCTTTGTTTTCGCGTATATTATACATTGCACATATCTAGTAAATTAGTTTTTTACTACTTTTAAGAAATATGTATTTCGTAAGAAACCATACGGTTTACAATTAATTGTACATCGTCAGGTAAGTTTGTCGGTTTTTATCTGATTTTTCGTTCTTTTTCAATTTATGTGTAGTCATCGTTTTGATATTGTGAGGTAGATTGTTGTAAGTTTTTAGTCCATTGCTCATAGATCGGGATTGGCCTGTTTTTGTTTTGGCATTTGTATGGGGTAGTGTTGTGATTTTCTCGTTTTGTGATTGATGTCATCGTCTTTGATGTATCATTGTCAATTTATGGATTAGTTTAAGTGTTTCTAGTTTTCTCGGGCCGTCTATGGCTAGGTGTTTTATGTTTTAATAAAGTTCTATGGTAAGCGTAAGGCAGTATCGAGCGGTAAGTTTTTAGATTGGTAAGCTGCAAAAATTCTGATAAAATGTCTATGGCGGTAGTTTGGCACATAAAAAAAGTCTATTTTATATTTGATAAATAATATAAAACAAATGGCACTAGCGGCTGATAGTTTCAGTTGAAATATTTTTAATTTAACACAAACATTTAATTAAAAAAAATAATTAAAAAAAAAACATAATTGCAAAAAACTGGACTATTTTATATATAATCTTTTATAACAAAAGGCACTAGTGGCTAATAGTTTCAGTTGAAACATTTTCTAATTTGACACAAACATTTAATAAGCAAAAAAAAAAAATTAAAAAAAAAACATCATTGCAAAAATCTGGAACCCCGCGAGGACTCGAACGCCAACCATTGTGTTAGAAAGCAACGACATATCCGCATGGCTATTTCATATACGAGTACAAGTGGTGTCGAAAAAATGATTTATAAAATAATATTATTCATAAGTGTACCGATAATTTTCGCTTAATTGTGACTACTTTTACTGGTCTTGAAATAAAACACTATTTATTAGTAAATAATGATAAAATCTAAATTATTGGAATGTATTCCTCACCGAAAACGATAGTTTACTAATAATTGTCTTTTAAAAATTATTCTTTCATCGATCTTTATATCACTTTAATATTCACAAAACGGTGTAAGTTATACATTTTACAATTTTTTATGCATAATTGACACTATTCAATTTTAATTCACTAGTAAGGTTTTTATCATAACTCAAACATTATGTTTAAAGTTTAAATTAATACTGAAGAATAACCTATAACTGTTATCGTCCATTAAAAAACCTTAAACATTTCATGTATATTTTATTCTTGTTTAGCAAATCTTTGTTTTTGAAAACTCACTAAAGTATTTACACTGATACTTAGGATTAAAATGTAAATTCGCAATATTATGTATTTTACAACGAATTAACTTATAAACCACCGAACAGGACTTAAGTTTTATCCTAATCTAACTTCTATATTTTATACTCGTACACATATTCGTTATCTCCTTTTCACATTATTTTTTTATTTTATTTATTGGGGATATCAACAGTAATACATGTAATACAAATATAACAAATAACATATACAGAGAATAAAACCAATGACAGATATCCACAGAAATACATTAAATACACGTACAATACATACTAGTGTGTTTGTGTGAGTGTAAGTGAGTGAGAGGGTGGGTGTGTGGGTGTTATATTGGAAAGAGGGTGTCAGGTATCGGAAATATAAATATATATAAAATATTAAGAAATAGAGATAAAATTTAATAAAATAAAATAAAACTTTATTATTGAAACTAAGTATAAGACAAAAAAGAATGTTTTAAGACGCGCATTTTAAATGTTATTTTTTTACAATCAAATGGATCAATAAGGGGAAAGTTCAAATTATATTCACTAGCAAAACGTATAAGTGGAGAGTTCTGGGCATAGTTCGTACGAACTGCTGGCACATGAAATAGAGAGCTCGACGTGTGACGGGTGCGGTAGCCGGGGACATTTAATGATAACTCTGACAAAAGAGCCGGACTATCAAGGCGTCCACTGAGTATGTCATGAAGCACCCCCATGTCCAACAGTAGACGGCGATCTTCTAAAGTAAGCAAGTGGTGTTTTTTGCAGGAAGACATATAATTAAGATCGGTATACCTGCATCTCCAGTTAAGATGTCTAAGAAATGTCCATTGAATTTTCTCAAACTTTTCTTTATGTGTGACATATTGTGGAGACCAAACAGAAGAGGCATACTCGAGCAAACTGCGAACATGAGCAAAGTAGACCATTTTAATACACGCGATATCTTTAAATACCTGACATGTACGAAGTACAAAACCAAGGTTTTTATGTGCACGGGTCAGTATGTCATCGAAGTGATTCTCAAATGTAAGTTTGCTATCAAGAATGAAACGGGTGCGTATAATACTATCTCACTTGCACTGTCTTAAGTGAAGCAGTTTTATTTTAAAGAATAATAGTTCTTATAAAAGAGTGTTGAAAGACTTAATTGCATTTTGAGAAGCTGCAAGATTTTACTGTAATTGTAAGTTAAATTTTTCTAAGGTAAATCTGAAATTTGGAGTTTGGAGACGTAATGTAATTTATGTTTCATCTTTGAGCTACGCAAGCTTCTGTAATCCGGTAGTGATAATTTTGGCCAATAGAGGTGTAGCTTGCTCGCTGTTATTCCATACATCATATTCCATTGATGTAAACTGATTAATCAAAGAAATGCAATGTATGATTATTATTACTTTATTTGTGATATATTTTTTCCTAATAATACTGTAATATAAAACATTACTTTATATGTCAAAAAGTATGGTAAGCTGCAAATAATCAGTTATCGGGAGAACTCGCCCCTGGCGTAAGGTAGTCTAGAACATGTGTGTTTTTACATATTTTGTTTTGTTGCCTTTGCAGTCTTTGTATTGTTGTTTTGTTTCTTCTTAACAGTGTTTTGTTAAGTCAACTATAATTTAAATGAAGTATCATCCGTTGTTAAAATTCAAAGAACCATTAGCGGACCACTTCAAGTAGAATTGTGAAAATAATTACTAAGCTTCGCAAAAGAGTAAACTTCAATTAAAGTAATACTTAAACTCGCGGTTAAGAAGGAATGGCTTTAAAAATGGTAATTTAAACTTTCAGGCATAAGAGTATAATATGCACTTAGCACCGGGCCTGTATTCACAGACAATTGCATTCCTTTTACATTTATTTTTTTTTATGATTCGTTTGTTTATTTATTTATGATAGATTTTCAAACAATAAACATTATTTAAAAGACAGAAATATTAACAGAAAAAACCGGTATTACTTTTTTTTCAACTATAAAGAAGTTCCGCACTACGGAAAATTGTATATAAAACATGTTTTCATACACACGGTAAAAATTAAAGCATTTAACTATAGAGCATAGTTTCTCGAAAATGAATGAAAATGAACTATTTTGAACTGCGTCACAAGTTCTAACAATTCATTTAATTATATAACGTTGTGATAGATTTCCGGCTTACGGAAAGCCAACTCATCAATCAGCAGAACTCAATGAAAAAATCGTGACGTAACAGGTGGAAGAATTGTAAAATTACTGCTATTGAAAAAAAAACTGGTGATAATATGTTAAGTTATTTTTTTTTTAAATGGCTTAGTTTCATGGTCTATTAACAAACAAAAAATATGTAATAAAACACTGAACTTCCTTATTACATACACAAATAAAATACACATTTTTATAAACAGTTTTTTGAAAGGGAAAACTTAAAGATTTTTTGAATAAATGAGTTTATTATGTAAGTAATTCAATTATCTAAGTTTTCATATTTGAAGGACTTTTGTGGATATTCACTAATGAAACTTCTCGGTTTAGTTTTACTTTTTATTATTTTGACCAACGAGGGCTTTCGCCTAAGTAAGCATCTTCAAGACTGATGAATTGTTTACAACGTTTACAGCTTTTATACTATTTCTAACATATTTTGGAGATGAGAAGATCAAATAAATATTTTAACAGGAGACAGAAAGTATAAATATTTACAACTAGTTTGCTAAACAGTTCATTTTTAGGAGTTTTTTGGACCGAAATTGGGATTAAGCATTTATTATTTCAAAAGTGGGAAAAGAACACATGGAGAAATACAATATTTTTATTTTTAAAATATATAAGAAATAGTATAAAAGCTGTAAACGTTGTAAACAATTCACCAGTCTTGAAGATGCCTACTTAGGCGAAAGCGCTCGTTGGTCAAAATAATAAAAAATAAAACTAAGCTAAAAAGTTTAATTGATAACTCTATTTATAACTTTATCAAAATCAGTAACTATGGAGTTTTATCAAGAAATATAAAAAAAAAACACAAATATGAGAACAAAAAATAGACCTTACTGTACCCGATAACATCAATATATTATTTTTCGAAATTGTGAACTAGCTGCTTTCTGCGTAACTAGGTGTATTATAATTAAAAATTTAGCAAATGCAATTCAGCGACGAAAAAGTCACTTATGTAAATAAATATTTGGGTTCGCTTTTTAGTAATAATAAATCGTCATCATCATCGTTACCATTCCGCACCTAATGGTGCATGGGACATTGCATTGGTTCACCGAATACAGCTCACCTTAAAAAAAAATTCATGGCCAGTCCAGGGACATCGAACCCGAGACCTCTTGCGCGATAGGAAAACGCGCTGACCACTACACCACGCGGCCGATGAATAATAAATAAAAAGTTCAAAAACGAATCAGTCTCATTAAATTGGGCTGCAAAAAAATATTAATATTTCTAGACGTGACGTGGCATCCGGTCAAGCCGGGTTTTTTCAGAATTTTGACACACCGAGTAAAAAAGGTCACCCTTAACTGCCCTAAAGAGTTTATCAGTAGATAATTGTCTACATAAATTAAGACACTATTTCTTCAACCACAATTTTACTTACAGTAATTGGATACTCGATTTTTACATTAAAGTTTAACGGGTTTGTCTACCTTTTACATTTTAGGGGTGCTCACTGCTCATATTTTCTGCACAGCTAAAATACTTCCGCGATATTATAAATGTACATATAATATATATACGAACGGATGCACTTGTATGTAAAATATTTATTGTACACGTTGGCGGTTAAACCTTAGACACCAAAAATGAAAAAATGGTGTATTTTTTTATTTAATTTTAATGTATCGAAATCGGATACGTTCGTAAATCCAGTGGTTTATATAGAGAAACTTCTCTCAAATGTTCTTCATTTCTGTTGTAATAGGCTGGTTTTAACCGCTCCCCAGGGGGTTGAAGTGAGTCATTGTCTACAAAAATTAGGACGAACTCAAAATATTTTTGATAAATCCACCTGGTCCATGAAGAAGTATAAAAATTTAAAATTAAATATTTTAGGCGTACGTAGGTGAAATAATTCAATCACATGGATCTCGCCCGCATAAATAAAGGTTTCAGCTCTTTAACTTTACAAACGTCAACACGGGTCTGAAAGCAACATAAAAATATTATACTGTTGAATAATTATTCAACAGTTTCCATAATTGTTAAAATTTAAATTTATACCCGTTATAAACTCCATAGATCATTTTTCATTGCATGAAGATGAGATGATCAGTCTTATGCTTCACGTACCAATACCATTCAAAGGAAACGAAATATTCTAATCACACACCCTTTAAATAAATGTTTTATATCAAACATGTCAGGAATATAATATTCTGCAGTGATAGTCTTAATTTAAAACTGAGTCAGAGGATGGTCAAGTGCTATGTGTGATCAATACTGCTCTACGAGGTTGAAACATGGACTCTCAAGGTGAACTCCATGAATAGATTAGTCTTTTGAAATGTGGTTTCACCGGAGAATGCTGAGAATTCCGTGGACAGATTTAGTGACCAATGTGGAGGTGTTGAGACGAACCAGTGCCGAAATAGAAGTACTGTCCTCAATGAAAAGGTGAAAACTCGCATATCTGGGCCATGTCATGCGTGGAAGTAAATATACGCTTCTACAGTTGATCATGATGGAAAAGATCGAGAGAAAACGTGGAGTTGGAAGGTGACAGAAGTCCTGGCTGAGAAACATCCGTCACTGGACGGGAGTGCACGGGGTTGAAACGCTGTTCCAGTTGGCACAGGACCGGAATGCCTACTCTAGAGTGATCGCCAACGTCGAGGAGACCTTATATGGCACAGAAAGAAGAAGATGTCGGAAATCGAACCCGAGACCTCTTGCATGAAAGGCAAACTCGCTGACCATTACATCACGAGGTCAACGATTTTCGGTTTCCGGTGAGCCAACGGCCCGATTGGCAAAACTGACTGAGAAGAAGCGAAAGAGATCTTGAAACGTCACACGCGGAGTAATTTCAGACTTTCAAAATTCATAGCTCTGATAGTACGATACATAAAAATTAAAATAAAAAAATGAATTAGTTTAATTGTGTATTAACAAATGATAAAAAAAGCACTTAGTTTCCACATTGAGTATCACCATTTAAATCACTTTTTAACCCAATATTTTATATCGACTTTGCCAGAAATTTGAAGCGTTGTAGGTGCATACACCAACCACTTCATTATAAGATGCGTTATCTCCACTCGACTTTTTCAAGGATTTTTACCTGAGAGCAGTCATCGAGTCGAAAACACATCTCAGATTCTGTTTTTTTTTCACACACATAACTTTATTATTCATCTGACTGGATACTGATACTAGACACAGAGGAATATGCAAAAATATAATTTTATATTTATAATTTTTTTTGAGTTGTATGTCTATTGTTTTTTTGACACCGTGTACTGCTAAGTATGGGAGTTTCTATTTAATGATATGAGAGTAGCCACGTATAGACCTTGCGGATATTTATGAATACTTTTGCGATGGTAAATACAGGGTGTGGAAAAATATTTTCTGTTTTTAATAAACTCTAATTTAAAAAGGTCAACACAATCAAATACAACCGGGATGGAGAACATTTTAGGGAGAAAATAAGCCTGGGCAATTACAAGGCTTATGAACTGTCGTTGATTGATCCCAGAAGAAGCGTAAAAATTTAAAAAGATTTTCTGGCGTTCAATATGTAGGTTCTGTCAGATAAATCTTACACACATCAATGAAGGTTCAACGTCTCAAAAATCAACAGATTTCATGACTGGTGACTTGAATATGATATGATTATTTAGGCAAAAACGCTCGTTGGTCAAATAACACAAAATGATAAGACTTAGCCAAGTTATTTTATTTATATCAAAATCATTTACTGAGGAGTTTGATCAAGAAATATCTACATAAAACAAACATATTAATAACTATATTCACAAGAAACTAATAAAAGGGTACTTGCCAAGAATTGCATTCAATCATATCACTAGAGCCCGCCCAGGGCACTGCAGATTTAACAAATACTTTGCTAGCATGAACCTTTCTGAATCTTCCACGTGTAAATTCTGCAGCGCAGATGAGGAAACACTTATGCACATTATATGCAAATGTGATTATTTACATCACTAAAGAAGCCTCATCCTCGGGGACCTCTGGATATTAAACCTGAGGATATTAAAGAGCTCGCCCCCTACCTAATACCCTGATACTTTACGGATCTGGGCATGGAAGGGTAGAAATATTCCTGTCACAATAGATCATCACAGGTTGCAGTGACGTCAGGAGCTTGTATTTATAACACTGACTCCCAACTTTAAGAATAAGAATAAGAAAAAATATATTTATTCATAGGTAGAGATTAAAAGATTCTGGGATAGCAACTCACAACGATCATTCGCTATAGTTATAATTTAATCAAGGAATTATAGTTAAATTGTCTAAGTTATAAACGTTTTGCATGCTAAGAATGTAATGTTGCCGTTCAGGCAAAATGTACTAACCCAAAACAACACAATTTTGAGAAGTTGTAATTTCAAAGTTTGAAGACCTAGTTATTATGTTGGGCGAGTGTTACGGCGATTTGGAGTTGCAGTAACTGCACTTAAACTACATGCTGGAGCTGAGTGACTGCGTGAAGTAGAGCTTTCGAGCTGACTGGACTGACTGACGTTGACTGGTCGACTGAACTGGGCGTTAAAGCTAGGGTTTCCTAGGACAGCGGTGCCCGTATCTTAACGGCCGTAGTGAACGGTGATGCGGTGGACAGCCGTCGTAGTGGTGACTAGAGAGTGGTTTTATTTTTTAACGGTGTTATCAACATCGTTTTCCTAGGAAACCACTCTCTAGTCACCGTTACGACGGCTGTCCACCTCATCTTCTTTCACTACGGCCGTTAAGATACGGGCGCCGCTCTCATAGGAAACCCTAGCTTAAGTGCGTCCTGTGGTCTCTTTATAGGCCACGTTCTTTTGTTGTTCATATTTTGATATTAGGGACGATTTTAATGTACTGCAGAACAATGTTCTTGTCTTTTTGTGCAATACTGTTAGAGTTACATAATTATTTGTATTGAATTCTATAAAAAACGATGACATCAGTCATCGCACTATTTCAGGTGTAATGTTTTAGCACGTGGTTGTCATCGATTATGGGCTATGAAATAATTAACATATTACAACAGAGATGAAGAACATTTGAGAGAAGGTAATATAGAAGTCTAGGCATCTACAGGGCTTATGACCTGTCATTGGTTGGTTTATGAAATATTTTTTTCACGTATGTTTTTTATGCTTTGTTATACAAATATCAAAACACAAACAAAATTCTGTTTTAAGGAGAAAAATTTAAAAGTTTAAAAGTCTGCCAAAACTGTCAAAAAATTATATCTGCCTTTAGTGATTCGTGGTTGATGAGATGTTATTAAAAGTTTCATATTGAAAAACTGATAATTCCGATTTTCACGACTTTTTTCTTACTTAGTAATATTAGTGACGTTCGCCGATTGAAGAACATAACTGTTCGCTTTGAATGGCGTACTTAAAACTGGCATAATAAAACCAAAGGCAAGTGTACAAAACAGTGATAAGACCCGCAATGTTGTACGATGCAGAATGCTGGACAATATCCAAAAAGTGAGAACAACATCTATGTACAACTAATATCAAGTTTTACGCTGGGCAGGTGGTGAAACTTGCATAGACTGGGTCTGCAATGCGCATATCAGAGGGCCTGTTAAAGTGACACCGATAAATCAAAAACTCAAAGAAAGCATAATGAGATGGTATGGTCATGTCACGCTTAGAGAAGTGAACTATTCACCAAGAAGAGTGCTCAACGTTTCGGTTAAAACTACTGGTAGAGGTAGACCCCCAGCAACATGGTGGTCTACTATTGAGAAGAAGTTGGTCGCACACAATATTATCATTGAGACAGCCCAGGAACAAAAGATCCTGGCACTTGCGTACAAGGAGGCCCGACCCTAGATAAACCGGGATATCGGAGCAGGGTGAAAAAAAATAATAGCATAATCAACTCTAAACGGACTTTTTCAGGGTTATTGACAGTTCATGTACTGTTAAAATGTTTGTAATTTTCAAAACAATTAGCTCATTTCATGAAACTTGTTTTTCGTATTTCTTTAGCAAATAAAGAGAAACTTAAGTCTTTCTGGAAATTGGATACGATAAATGTTTTGTTGCGCGCGGTTAAAATTGTACCGCAAACTCTTCTGAAAATGTACGAAAAACATAATGAAAAACATTTTTATGAAAATGAACCACTTTAAAAGATGTCAATGGTTCATTTGAATCAACCAATGATGAGAGAGTTATGGAATATTTACGGTTTGCTTGTCGTGAATGGACTAATGCGCAGAACTTTTCGAAAATAAGTGAAAGAGAACCTCTGACGTCACACGCGGAGTTATTTAAGAAAAACAAAACTTTGAAAAAATCGTAGCGCTGCTAATACGATATTTTAAAAATGAGAAAAAAAAGGCTTATTTCAATAGTCTATTAAGAAATGTTTTTAAAACCACTGAACTTCCTCATTAAATTTTTAAAAAATGTATTTTAAAATGGAGTATCCTGTATTGAGGACCAATTCTGAGGTCTCAAGTCTCAAAGTCACGAAACATATTTCCAAATGCACTCACCGTTTGCAACGTAACGAGACTTTACTTCATTTTTTCTGAGCGGGCGATAAATTTCGTAACTAACGGTAGCCGCACTGCACAACTATTATTTATTTTTCTCTAAGCATTCGTGACTGAAACTTTAATGTAAGCTTTCTCAATTCAGTAAAAAAGCTAGAGATGTTTTAACAATTTATGTTTGACGTACTTACTTTGTAATTATTTATTCAAATTTTGATACACCATATCTTTTCAAATAAACCATCTTTATTAAAAAAAAATTAAATGTAATAAATGAATATATTTTAGTTACTCATTTTTTTTATTGATGTGGAGCATAATGTTGATATACTTATTCATGTATTGATTAGTATATCAGAGTCCCGACTTAACACAAAACTTTCTTAAAAATTGATAGATGAACACTAATAGCAATTGTGCAATGTTCGCATAGATATCCAAACAAAGAAAATTGTAATTAAAACAAAACCACTGTCTTTTCAACCAATTGTTTTTACCTACCGGTTCCGAAGCTTCTTTTATTTAAGCTTCCTTTTCAAGGTATACCTTACTTATGCCTATAATCCTTTTTTATTTTTAACAGTGTTATTACAACTATATATTAATTCTAACTACTATACATTAAATCTATATGGAGGTAATAATTCAAGTCTTTTTGTCATGTACTGTTTTGTCTTTAAAAAAGTAGGAGATAAAGGGTGAGGGAGGTGCCTTCTTAATAACTGAAATTAGATAGGAGTGCACTATATGAATTATTATTTATTTGCTTTTTTAATATTTTTTATATGGCTTTTTAAATTTTGAAGATTTCAATGTTGACCAATTTTCAATCCAGTGTTTTAGTTATCAATTTTTATCTGATAGTGTTGCGAACAGAAAACATGTTATTATTCAAGAACCTTATGTGTTTTTTTATTGTAAAATACCATGACAAGTGTGTGCCTATTTGTTTGTCACAAAATTTCCTCTAAAATGGTGCGATAAAAATCGTAGTAACGTGAAATATAGATATGTCATTTCAAATGCAATTTCTAGTTCAATGGTGCTATTTTCGAGTCAAATTTTACTCAACCTCTACTCGATACAGATTCAAACATTTTTACGATATATCGTAGATACATGAATTTAAATTAAATATGTAAAATTACACTTCAAGATAAAACGCGCTATTTTCGAGCTAAAATTTTGGACTTTGCTAGACACAAACTCAATATTTTAATGGTATGTCGCAGAAACGTGAAATTTAACAGGTTAACATAGCAAAAGGACGATTAACTGCAAGATGAAGATGGATGTGAACAAAAAAGGTCTGCATTTAACACTGTCCACATCTTGGCGTATCGTACACCTCCTCAGGAATGGAGGCGTATCATTCATCTAAGGCAATGTGGAATTTAGTGTCCTTTTCTCCACTGGATATGGAAATGGGAATGATGGTGTTGATTCATATATCGAAAAGAAAATATCAAAGTTTACGCATTTACAGGACATTTGATCGTACTTTAATATTATAATATCGTCCCCGCGGTGTAGTGATCAGCGCGTTTGCTTAACATGGTTGACATGAAATTTAAAAATATGTTTTTGGGCTAGTATAATTCGAGCCATAATCAGCAGAACAACGTAAGCAACAAATAGTGAATTGTGAAGGAAAACGTTTTTTTAAATTTTTGTTGCATGTATATATTTTTTTTAATAACTCGGTAAATGGGATTTATAATGGTTGCATACTGCCAATACTAAAATAAAACCCAAATTGTTAAAAAACCTTCCGCTTTAAAGATAGTAGCGGTAACGCTGTTTTGCCTATAACTCTAGTAGTGGTGAGAGCTAGCGTAATTGCCTACATTCTCGTCGGTTACGTTGTTTTGCTTAGCTCAAAAATAATATGTCAACATATATCTTTTTTAAAGATCGAAATGATGCGGAATAATACACAGAAAACTATAATTGGCCTATAACACTCATCCTTAAAAAAACACAATTCGCCAAAAATGTCGCTTGCGTTGTTCTGCCGATTATAGCTGAATTTCATAGTCCCTGGACTGGCACCTGAACCGTAAAACTGATCGTATTACCTCCATGTAACAGAAATGATAAAGATATGCTGCGATTGGTTTACTAATGCACTGTCCTATGCACCATTGGTGCGAAAAAGGAATGATGATGATATATTGAAAATTTACCAAATGACTTAAGTTCTGTATTTCTTTCACGATAAATTCTCTGTATCTGTTGAGATATAAATATATATGCAGAAAGTTATCATAAAATATTTCAAAACGTTAAATATTGACAAATATAAATGATTACTCTTATACTCGTAATTGACAAACTTGAAAGTTTTGATTATAATCACTTTCTGCGATTTGTTAATGTTGTATTATTATTATCGTTAGAAGTTTTAACCAGTTTGTATTTTTTCCAAGAAATTTGACCATTCTCCTTTAGCCGAGCCTAAAGGCTTTCGGCAACCCCCAGCCTTAGAGTATTCAATTAGCAATTAAGGGATGAAATCAACTGTTTATTAAACTCCTATTTGTGTAGCTCCGACTAATTTACGGGAAATTTACCTTGGGAAACACCCTAATGGAAACAGTTCTCATCTTCAGCCCACCCCTATTCATTTACTTATTAGGAAGATACTTATTGCAGGCAATTCAAAGTAAGCTTAGTAAATTTAACTTAAACCTTCCCCCTGTTACAAGGAGTAGAGGTAGGTTTAATGAACGGTTACAAATTGTACGAATGATGTTTGAATGCAAAACGTTTATCTGAAATTGTACAAAAATAAAATATGTTTACCTAAGCACAATGAAATATGTAGTATAAGAGTACCAAATAAATTGGAATTAATTAAAATTTTGAAATAAGGTTATAACAAATTTTTATCATTACCATCCTCCTTTCCGCATCAAGAGGTGTATAGGACACTGCACTGGTTTTATTATTATAATTATGAATAACTTATATAGCGCCACATTCAAGATATTACTGTTGACTTGTCTCTTTTTTTTTGAAAATTTGTTTTTTGTGGGAACTATCCAAAAAGCATTAAAACCAACCAGTTTTATTTTTTGTTTTCAAATGCACAGGATTTAAATTTTATAAATAGTTTCAAAAAGCGGAAAAAATAGCGACACAGAAAAATTTACTTTGATATTTTTCATACAAAAAAATCGTTTCAGTTTTGGGGTGCGGACAAAGGGACAACAAAACGCCGATTTTGTCGATTTTACCTATGCGTAATCAGTCCGAAGTACAATAGTCTTTATTGCACTCTATCGAGGAGGAATTTGCGAGAGAGTGACAGAAAAACAGCCCTTGTTTTTGGGAATGAATGTAAGTTTACTGAGAGACTCATGTAAAAATACATTTTTGGGTTCTGCCACTGTCATTACCGGGGTGCAAAATGATAATCTGTATTATATTTTTAAAAATGCCTATTAGAAGGTGAAACCGCTAATTAGTCAAATAAATTAGCAAAAGTGTACAAGGTATTTTAATTTATAACTAATATTAACATATTATTATTTAAAACAAGCTGATCCCGGCCACGATTCGCTGTGGCAAAAGAAAACAAATGATTGAAAATAGTAATGTTGTGTTTCAGAGATAATTCGATTATGAAATTCTATCAATTTTTTAATTTTTTAAATTTTATGGTAAATTAAGTTTTGTGACTTTGGCTAAAATAGGCAAAACGGCAAAACTGAGTAGAATTGTCATTAAGTACTTGTTAACTATGACGAGTCAATTAAAAACGCAAAGAATGTTCTGTTTCTGTAAGAATTTCCGAATAAAAATTATTAAAAAAATATTTTCTGTAAACTAAATGCAATGTTTTGTAAAAAAAATGAGTAATTACTACAACTATTACAATTACCTTAACGCCATTTATCCATAGGGGTAGGCAGAGAGAATGGACCGACACACACGTCTTTCCTGGCATATATTCCTAGCTTCTTCCACATTCATACATCTTGTCATACATGTTCTTCGGTTCTGTCTGCTTTTGCCATGACCAGACTTAAGATTTTGGTTTATCTGATCATGCCACGTCTTCCTTGGTCGTTTTCGTCTCACGGTACCGTACATTTTCACCATATATACTTGTTTTACCATTCTTTCGTTGTTCATTCGTTCTACGCGACCAAACCATCTCAGAGACCCTTTCTTAATCTTCAATTATGTTCAATTATACTTGACTAAGATTTACACTCTCGCCTGATTTAATCATTCGTTACCCTGTCATACATTGATTTCCCACACATTCGTCTAAGAGATCGCATTTAAACCGCGTTTACTCGGCTTTAATCCTTCCTCTACCAGTTCCATGATCCATTTCAAAACATAAGTGTTGGAACTAAAACTCCGTTGTGCACTGTCAGTTTAGCTTCGGTTGACATATTTTTACTAGCAATTACTGTGCTAAGAGCTCCGTTCATTTTGTTTCCAGCATTCACTCTCCTTTCAACATCTTTTTCTACTCTTCCATCTCTTGAAAACATGCTTCTACTTGTTCAAGACATTCGTTGTTTAAATTTATTATGCAGTTAAAAACCTCAGTTTCCCTTTCAAATACCATCACTTTTGACTTACTTTCGTTCATCGCCAATTCGCTCTCCAGGCATACATCATACATTCTAGAGACTATTTGCTGCAAATCAGCCTTGCTGTTTGCTAACAAAACTGCATCATCAGCATACAACAAGCAGCTTACTGCAAAAATTATCAATTTTTGCTCCAATACCCATACATTCTATCTCTTTCATACAGTTGTCCATGTATAGATTAAACAACTATGGTGACATTACACATCCCTGTTTCACGCTTTTTGAGATTGCAAACCAAGATGTGAATCCCCCATTAAATCTTACACACGCTAAACTCTCCTCATAGAGAGACGATACTGCACGTATAAGTTTATTGTTTATTCCATACTTTTCTAACACGCCCCACATTTTCATTATATCTACTTTATCATACGCTTTTTGCAAATCGACAAATGCCCAGAATAGTTTGTGACTATCCATTAATTATTTTCCAAGATTTGCTGGCCTAAATACCTGACCTGTCAATGGCCTGTCAATGGCTGGTTTAAGTAGCCACTTTACACACTGTGTAACATTCACCATTCTGCCCATATTTGAATAACTTTATTCTTTAATCTGTATATGTTTATGAAGTTAAAGAGCTGAAACCTTTATTTATGTCAATGTGATTGAATTATTTCACCTACATACTAGGCAACGCCTGAAATATTTAATTTTCAATTTTTATACTTCTTCATGGACCAGGTGGATTTATAAATAATATTTTGAGTTTGTCCTAATATTTGTAGACTATGACTGGCTTCAACCCCCTGGAGAGCGGTTAAAATCAGCATATGACAACAGAGATGAAGAACATTTGAGAGAAGTTTCTCTATATAAAAACCACTGGATTTACGAACGTACATACTAGGAAACGACTGAAAATGTTATTTTTTCTATTTCTATACTTCTTCGTGGACCAGGTGGATTTATCAACAATATTTTGAGTTTGTCCAAATTTTTGTAGACAAGGACTGGATTCTTCTATATTACCTTCTCTTAAATGTTCTTCACCTCTGTTGTAAAATGTTTTAATTGATTATGTTATGATGGAGTTCCATCAAAAACTACCAATGAATAACATACATTGGAAACTAATAATTATTCTGCAGTGGGAAAAGGGTATACGACAAAGACGGTCGTTCACTTTTGACTGTTTCCTGTGAATCGGTGGTAATCGATTGGTTAACAAATACAGTTTCATATGCTCTATAAGGTGCCGAAAAGGAACGATAATGATATATGGAGAAGGGGTGCTTTTACTTAGCGTTCAGATGTGTCTAGTAATCGAACATAAGACCCTCAACAAATTACTGAACGGTATATGAAAGGTTTTTAATAATTTAAATTAAACTTAATGATAGCGCCTTACTAAAATCCAAAGCCTAAAATCATTCAATTTCGCGACATCTCTAAATAAGAGTTGGGTTAAATTATTACGAGTTTTAATACGAATTTCCAAATTAAAGACACCGCCTCTTTTCCGGCTATTGTTGTTCTTAGGGGAGGATTCTCTCAAGTTATTTATTGCCAAATTATTACAATTTCTCCTAAGATTTACGCGAGAATAAATGAATAGTAAACTAAATGTTTATTTAAGTGAAACGAGGCGGGTGTATTTAATTATTTATAAATGTACAATGGTGACAGGATGTCACACACTCGTTAGTTTAATTTATTTTGGTTTTCATCTATTGCTCATGTTGATATAATTGTAAAAATAATTGCTAAAAATACAGACCGAGTACAGCTCCAATTAAGCGCATACCGCAATAAAAAATGTGTATATGTAGGTACTGTAGAGCCTCTAATTACGTTCTGGGGTGCAATTATGAATCTTCTGTCTTCCCTAGAAAGCGGTTAATTTGGGGAGATGTATTTTTTTCTATGCGACTAGTTTTTGCTTCATATATGGCCTCACTGATGATAAAACGTTAAAAATATGAACACGTGAAATCAAACATGATGACTTTCATTAAGAACATTATTGTGACCTTAAGCATAATCCAAAACACTAAATTAGGTTGACTTGACTAAACCGTGTTAGTTTTATTTCAGTTTTTAATGCAGTTTTTTTTACTTCATTTGACGTTAAATCATTAGTGTGGCCATTTTATGAAGCAAATTGTCGTCACTTTAAAAAAATTAAAATCTCCAAACGGATTACTCTCTAGAGGGAAGAGAAGACCCAAAATATCACCACTGGTCTGTTAGCGACAGCTGGCGCGCACAATACATTTACACATCGCCGCGCTTGTGTAATATCTGTGAATAAGCGCATGGTATGACGTCGTACGCCTAAATCCAGGCATGGCTTGTCTGCGGACAAGCGCAATACAAGGTAAGTACAAGGCGTAATCACCATCCTCAGACATGAGGCACTGATTGAAGAGATGACGTCGTACGGCATACGCATTATGAAAATAGTAACTGTCTCTCTCGCGCTGAGACACGCTTATGAGCGTGGCAGAGACAACTATAGCTTTGTTGGGTGCTAATGATATAAATATAAAATATGTACAAATTGTTCTTGCGTTAATACGAACCGATCAGTAATCGGCCGTCAATCAACCGACGCGAATTTTAGTTTTTGTGATTTAATTATTTTTTAAACACTTAAATTTAATTAAAGTTAATAATTCTGAAATGCTAAATTATGTATGTAAATATGGGATGTTAATTATCATGTATAAGTGTGTATATTTTTCCATATATCTTAGGTATATTACGCAGTGTACTTTACTGTATTCTTTTTTATTTTAATGAACACCAACTATTAAATACAAAATTTAATCCAATAAAAAGGAAAAAACATATATCATTTCTTATTATAATAATATAAAGCATTAACTTTGTGGTCAAACATTTAACTAATTGTTATTAAATATTTGTATATAATTACTTACCGACTTTTCTATGTCTACCGGTTTGTCTACCGATGCAACAACTATGGTGAAGGTGTATAGTGGGTTTTGCATGTTAGTTTGCATGTTGGTTTAATTGGTGTCCTGACAAAGAGACGGGTACGTCTCAAAGCCGGTAGACATATACAAGTCGGTAAGTGGTTATATACAAATATTTAATAATATTTAGTATATTACATTTCCTTAACCCATTGTTTTTTTTCAAATACACAACCCTCTAATCTTTTATTTAACAGAACTTTAATTTGGTTTACATTAAATATTATCACGTTTTTAAATCAACACCTGTAGATATTAAATGCGTTTCTGTGAATTTTGTAAACGCGCCAGCCCTTGATAATCGATCTGTACACTTCAAACGTGTGGGTGGATGCGATTAGGAAGGAATTCAATCGCTGAAAACTGTACTCCATACAAAGCTATCAGGTCATGGAAGGGATACAGAACAATCTATCTGGTGTCAGTTCAGGTTTTCAGTGGTGTCATGCCACTCGGCCTGAGGATCGGGGAGCTTGCAGAGGCATACATGTTGAAGAATAGCCCCACCTTGCAGGACTTGCTGCAGGACAGATTTTACACTGCCCGAGGCAGTGAAGGAGGAGTTGAGGATCACCACTAATGGCAGATTCTTGAACGGCAAAGTAAATGCAACATTTTTATTTTTCGATGGCGCAAGAGAGCTGCCGTCGATAAAGTTGAAACTTGACGGTTTCTACAATATGTTTTGAAGAAAAAAACGAACAGATGAAAACAAATAACGATCTTGACAGACCGCAAATCTGACGTCCATGCAATAACGGACTATTTGGCTAACAAAATTGTAATGGACATTAAGACAGATATCCAGAAGCTACCATCTCTTAATATTGCCGACGGGCCTCGTTTTATTAGCCCATTGGGCCTCAGTTTTCAGTTCCTTGCGGCTCGATCGTTAAGAATCTCGGTCACTTAGAAGTACTGTCCATTTGGGCTTCACTTTTTTTTATTCCAAGTAATCAAGTGCAATAAAGAATAATCTCTTTTCGCTAAGTAAAAGAGCTATGTAGAGCATTTTAATTACGAAAAGTATAATTATATTACTGTAACGCATTGTTAAATTAATGTTAAAAAAAATAAAATATTTTGGATCATGTCATTAGGAAACCATTAAAAAAAAAAGTGTAAGACGAGGTTCTTAAGTACCCGTTCTTTTAATTCGTACATATCTGTTTACCTTAACGCCAAATATGAACATAATATAAGGGTTTGTAAATTCAGGATTCTGCTATTCTAATTTGAATAAGGCACCATTAAGGCTTTTTACTTAAGGGGTAGCTAGATTATTAGGATATTTCTCTCGCTAAAATGGAGGCTTGTGTAGGTAAACCTACATATTCGGATTAAATTTCAAACAGTAATCTATGTTTTGCGTGCCACACAAAAGGATCCTGAACTGAATAATGGTGGCAATTTGGCCTATAATATGTTTATCTCAATAAACAGAGCAATTTATTCCTTACAACGGATTTTTAACACATGGTGTCCTTTTCAGGGAAAACTTTTGTGGTCAGAAAATCGCTGCATTCATTTTGATCATAATAAGAGAAAAAAAAAAAACATCAAACTCCCATTTAGACTCCTGTGCCCTTTTTAGTCAGATCCACGTCCCACATTTCAGATATGAATGAAGAGAAATATCACAATCGGAATTTTAAATTTTGAGGGCCATTTTCAACGAGTTGTAAATATTTCACCATAAGGAAATGGGAATCAAGTTGGGGTGGAGGAGGATTCGAACCATGGACCTTTAGTCGGTGAGTCCAAGACACTAGCCCCAGGACTACAACCACATTCTTGATGCTTGGCAATCGCAATGGTGATCTTCCATCTCAGCGAGGGTAACCTTTATTTTTTTCTCTTCAATCCGTCAGCGCTAAAAATTTCTTTGGGTCATCCTTGATCACTGGACTTCCCAGTTTTTATCAGGTCATGGTAAATTTAATGCAAAATTATTTTACAAATTACAAAAGGATGGAGAATAGAGAATACCTTAAAGAAGGGAATATGGAAGTCAAAGAATTTACAGGGCTTATGACCTGTCATTGGCTGGTTTAAGTAGCCACTTTAGACACTGTATAACATTCACCATGTTTAATCATCCATATTTCTTAAATTCTTCCATTTGTTAATTTAAGTGAAGTTAAAGAGCTGAAACCTTTATTTTTGTAAAGAGATTCATCTGACTGAATTATCTAGTATTTTGTCTACAAACATTTAGACAAATTTAAAGTTTGTTAATGTTTGTGAAAGTAAATTATTCTATCAAATCCCAAAAGGAATACTCCCACACTACTAGAAGTCAAACTAGAGGATGGATCATGGGGTCTATCACAAACTCTGAATTCGGGCAAAGAAATTTCAGGTTTCTGGTTTCTGGTTTTCACAAGTAGCATTACAGTAAGTTAAAAAAGATTCTCGAACATAAAATGAACAGTAATTAAATGTAAATTTAAAAGAAAAGAAAAAATACTACGAGTTATTTCGAAAGCAAACGCCGTACGTCATTAAGATTATTTGCAAATAAATCTATGTTTAATGATTTCTTTATTACATTAAAATTATTAAAAGTTCGCCATAAATATGAATTTTGCCTATAATTAGATGAAACAAGAGGTATGTGAAGAAGAGGGTTATTTCTTAAAACTTTGGAAGGAACATTGATAGAAAGTTTGCAAAGTAGTTCAGGACAGTCAATTGAACCAGAGGCAATTTTAAGTAAATAAATTATATCCGCTATTTTACGACGTTTTTGCAGAGGCAATAGGTGATGTTTTTTTTACATATATGAATATACTGGTCAGATTTCAACTTAAGTTTCAACCGGAAACACATGAACTTTACGATTTTTTTTTGAATATTTTCAATGCGTGATATCTGCACATTGTACATAGGATTCCATATTTGTGATGCATATTCTAAGTTGCTTCGCCCTTATGTACAGTAAAGGATTTTAAGTGTCTTTGCCATAGTGAACGACGTAGAGCTACGCATAACAAAGCCAAGCGCACGCGATGACTTTTTTATGATGCTGCTGCTATTAACCACTTCCGCTTGCGACCTGTTGTCTATATAAGATGAAAACCACCTGAAGAGGTCACCTCTAATACCGATTTTAGTTAATTTTTTCAATAGTAATTTGTGATCGATTCGGTCGAAGCATTTACTGTAATCGGTGTAAACAACGTCTACCTGATGACCACCGTCCATTGAATCAGTAAGGTAATCATTAAGTAAGATTACATTTGAAACAGTAGATCTCCCTTTTAGAAAGCCATGTTGAGATGGACTCAGTGAGTTTTTAATGGCGGAATATAGTTGGTTATAGATTATTCTTTCAAATACTTTAGACACTATACACAGTTTAGAAATTGGTCTATAATTGGCAATATCGGCCCTTTCTTGTGGACTGGTGTTATAAAAGCGGATTTCCAAATATGTGGAATTGTGCATTCTTTGAGAGATCTTTTGAATAGCAAAGTGATTGGTACACATATAGTACTAGCAGAATTTATGAGAAAACATGCGGGGAGGTGATCAGGTCCAGCTGATTTTGATGTATCTAGCTTTAAGAGTAGATTTTTTACATATTCTGTGGTAATCACTATGGAATTAATATCCGAGGTATACACATGAGACGAGGTAGATGAGGGATTAGTGGAATTTCTCGATTGGATACTAGCTGGATTTAGAAAAGTGGAGTGAAAATATTCAGAATATGCGTTGCAAATTTCAATACCAGTGTTTACTCGCATATCACCTAATACAAGACTATTAGGAATACAGTTAGATTTGGATTTGGACTTCACATACGACCAGAAATTTTTAGGTGAGTCCTCGATGGACTTTTCCACGAAGGCAATGTAAGAATCGTGACAATCCTTTTAAAGATGTTTGATTCTGTCACGTAATAATTTAAAAGTTATTAGATTGGAGTGATTGCCGTAAGTCTTATATTTTCTTAAGTATTTATCCTTTTCTTTAATTGCTTTTACTAGCGCGGGGGAGTACCATATAGGATATGAACTGTTCAAAGTCTCAATAGCGGGTACAAATTTATCTCTCAGATTTGTAAAAGTATTGTAAAAAAAGTTTACGGATTCGTCGAATGATCTAATTGAGAATTCAGTATGCCAGTTGATGTCAAAGATTGTACTATTTATTGAATCAAAGTTTGCTTTACTAGTAAGTAGTAATGTTATTGTTTATTTTTGCATATAAATGTCTGCCTTAAAACAGGTTGTACCTAGTTAGGCAGACTAAACATGATCCAGAGAAACTATTATCTAGGTGTGTATGTAGTAGATAAATTAATTGTTATTTTTGTTTATAAACTATAATAATAATTATTATTATTCAAATAATTTGTTTTTAATATTGTTGATTCTCCGTGCTGTTAAGAATATCCTTATCAATCTTTTGAAGACATCCTGTAGTTTTGTCCCCTTTCTCATCTTTATGATAACCAAATGGAGCTCCTCGTTACTATTCGTGATCTGATTGCTTTCAAAAAAATTTTCAAGGCAAATTGATAATGTCCAATCACATTGACCCCAGTCAGTTAAGAATTCCCATCCATCTTCTCCACAGTCCAATGAAGTGCATATTTTGTACTTCTGGATTACCATCTTGCTACCAAGTTACAGAGCGCTTCTTCGGGCGGTTTTCTTGCTGGGCAACAAGCAACTATTTCGTGGGTGTGGGCACCGCCACCCGGCTGAACCAATTCACCTAATAGGCAACGCCTGAAAACAATTTTCCAATTTTCATGCTTCTGAATTTCACCCACATGATAAAGGTTTCAGCTCTTTTGCTTCACAAAAGTCAGCAGATGGAAAAGTTGAGGAAATATGGAAGTTTTAACATAGGCAGAATAGTCAATGTTACACAGTGAGTAAAATGGCCACTTAAACCAGCCAATAACAGTGCATAAGCCCTGTAAATGCGCGGACTGCCATATTTCCTCCTCAGAATATTTTCTCTCTCTGTTGCAATAAATTTGGATCTACAAATTAATATGTTCAAAACATAACCACACAACATATTTCAGAATTGTTGGCAATTTTCTAAAAAATGCACAACTTAAGTTGCTTGGTCAGCCAGACTTTCAAATCATTAAAACTGGTCAAATACATTACCATTTTTTTTTGTTTTATAAAGATAACGAATGTATGGATAATTTATCATTTGTTACAGTAAAAAACGTTTTTACTATTGTTTAGATTTGATTATTCACTCTCTTCTCAAAAGCGCTATTATTTCAGTTTCACTTTTCTATGGCTGGCTGCTTTTTGCATAAATATTTTATTTTTGTGTACAATGAGAAACTAACGTACTAAAACAAAACATTTCAAGGTAGGAATATAGAAGTCTAGGCGTTTACAGGGCTTATGACCTGTCATTGGTTGGATTGAGTCTTCACTTTAAAAACTGTGCAAAATTAACCATTCTGTCTATGTTTAAACATCCATGCTTCTTAAATTCGTTCAGTTTTTGAGTTTCGTTAAGTTTAAAAGTTGAAGCTTTAATTAATGTTAGTGAGATTCATGCAACAATTTTTTTTACCCGCATGCTAGAAAACACTCAAAAATATTTGTCAGTTCTTATACTTTTTAGACCAGTTGCTTTTGTCAACAATATTTTGAGTGCGTCCAAATGTAGGTAGACAACAAATGGATTTTACCCTCTAGGGAGTTGTAAAAACTAACAAGTTTCGTTACAGCAGAGATGCAGACTATTTTAAATAAGTAAATTTGGAAGTATAGCCATAAACAGACAGGAAGCTGAGGAATTAGTTTCATATATCAGAAAATAATTTCAATATCTTGAAAGTCCTTTCTCATTTTATTAATGTAGGTATAATTTAAAATATTTTCTTATATTTCTTTTGAATTTTAACACAACGATTGATGTGAAAATATGTGCTATTATGTATAAAATAAATATTACACTGAACGTGCCTGTGGACCAGTGGAGTGGCTATATCCATAAATAAAAAGGAGATTATATGGAATGTACCTATTGTATAAACATTTTTGTTGAAAACTATGTAATTGTATTCTAAATTGGATTAAATAAAAAAAAACAAAAAAAAACAGGGCTTACAACTTATCACTGGTTGGTTAAGCCACGTTTCCCACAAACATCATTCTGCCTATATTTGAACATCTAATTTTTTTTCGTTCAGAATCTGTTATTCTTTGTATAATTGAAATCACGTGATGAGATTCACGTGACTGAATTATTATGTAGTTATTATTGTTGGTAAATAATAATAAAAATCAAGTCAGAGATTTACATTAAAATACAATCTTGTTTGTTTTTGGCTCCCATCCAAAATTAGACACCTGGGGTTTGGTTACATTAGCTCATCCCAGTCGATATTCTCAGGAAGACTAAGGATTATTTAGTTAAAATACGTCTAAAAAGCTTATTTTGAAGGTTTGTAAAAAACTCGAACAATAAAATTGAAGGGTCCGTGGGGATAGCTCACATTTTTATTATCTTGAAACATCCTTTGTTACATCCAGCTACAGAAAAGCGTAAAAATAAATATGAAAAACAGAAGGTATTTATACGAAAATACATTTTATTTCTTTTTTTGTAATTCTGGTCTTTCTTCTACTAACCTTTTATGGTTTTTCCTTTTTATTTTTTAAATGATATTAATATTTATTTGTTCAAAAGATTAAACAAGCATATTTTTTAAAGGAAATTATTATTTACTTTTCAAAATATTGAACATGAGCAAAAAAAATCAATTTTATTATTTATTTTTTTGGAATTTATGTCAACAATTTGACAACATTTAAATACAAACAACGTTTAAAAAATAAATAAAATCAATTTGTTTCGCGAATTCTCAATTACTCATCATCAGGTGTAATACTTATTTGTTCATTAATTTTTTTGACAAAAAAAAACAACTATTTTTACATATACTGCAAACAGAAAATAAGAACACATATAAACTAAAATTGTGAAAACAGTAGGTAAATATAAATTTTCCACAGTGATGTAAGCTATTGATTAAGTACATTATAGGTATCAAAATAAAAGCCATTCAAAAATTGAAAAACATTAGGCACTAAGAAGTTGCATATAAAATATAAAATTAAATAAAAATACATATATGTATATATACAGTTATAAAAATAAAGTAAATAAACATTTGAAAAATGTAAATAATAAAATTAATAACTCGTTTGTGGCGAAAAAATACAAAGTGTTTAGCTCTAAATTGCACATAAATACTTATTACAAATTAAACAAATATTAAATATTTTAAAGGTAATTCACTGCAATATTTTGTTTTTACAAACTGTCAAATGATCCAGATACGCTTGGATTGTGACAGATATATAAATAATAATGATAACGATTGATTTATTTTATAATATATTCGTATCAAACTAATATTTATACGGTCTACATATTTTTAATTAACTTATCACTGACTATAATAGACACAAAACTTATTTAATTCATTCATATATTTTTAATTTATCATATTTTAAAATATTTCGTGTATATTTTTTTTTTTTTTTGGATAAGATATTTATTTTAGATATAGGAGTGTCACGTCATACAATGTTTAATTTCCCTAACTATGTGAAAATAGATACTTGCAAGGCACAATATATTTTTAAAAACATTGCTAATGGATTTATAACTTTTCAATTTTTTTGATATAACAAAAACCTTCAAATCAAAATAACGGAAAATAAAAATGGAAAAAAAAACATATTTGAGAATTTACATCTTACATCGCTCAGCACGTCTTAAGATGGAGATTGTATTACAAAAGATAAAGAAAATTAAGATGAAATAAACAGAGTTCGAACAAATGTAAATAGTGCTCCTTTCAAATATTAGGTAAAAAGCTTAGTTAAACAAAAAAAAACCTTAAAAGTCTTAAATGTCATATTACAAAGAAAAAAAAAAATAAACAAATAATGTACATAAATAAATCAATGATAGTGGTTTTTTTTAATGAGTAATTTAAACAGAACGAGAATGACTTATATTGGCAGTTTTTTTTGCTAGTGTTTATTCGCCATGTATTGTGTAAATAATAATTGTTAGCTTTAAGGTTGTTGGTAGAGAACGATACAATACGAGAATCCCTTCAGGCAGTATTATTTCAGAGAATTCGATTCGTAGAGAAGCTGCTCTTTAAAGCGATGCTGCGATCCGGATGTAGTTTTAACATAATTTAAAGTAAATAATCTTCATTTTATAATACCGTTTTGTAGCGAGACCTTATTACTTTCAGGAAATCAAACCTAATTTTTGCCGGAATGAATAACAATGAAATGTTTCATTTAAATATAAACGCAGAAACCACACAAAGCCGGAAAAAAACAAACCAAAAATGTTTTTTTGTAAATACGTGTAACCATTTATAGCTGACAGCAGGGCCTCTATTAATTACAAACATAAATTATTATTTATTTATTTTGAATCCAAAAGTAGGAAATACATCAATAAAATTTTATGTGTACTCTAATAATAAAAATGTACATATATTGCATTTATAAGTTGTTAAACTTTTATTTTTAATTATTGTTGAAATTTAAAAAAAATATATTTGAATCTTGAAACAGGGCCAAATAAATATATACTTATGTGTGCCGTAATAAAAACATTTCTTGTGTATATGTTTCTATACAAATTGTTTAACACATATGTCTTAATTTTGTGTTGTCTTAAAAAGTGGCTACTTTAAAGCGATTAGATGTATTTCGTGATTCTTTTAAATTTTCGCAGAAGGACATTATGCCTTAAATATATGTAGAGTCACTAGAGTATTAGAAACTACAGACCAATTGCAAAATTATCATGTTTTAGTAAGATTCTCGAGTGTCTCATAGGTATATGATATCTTATTCTGACATGTTATAAATTATATTTTATCGGAACAACATGGTTTTATTTCTAAACGATTTGCAATAACAAATCTTATCCATTACACCCAAGTGCATATGTGTACCGTGGGGTACTAAACCATTCGGTACATACTGATGTACCTTACTTTTTATTTTATTTTTTATTTTTTTTAATTTAAATTTCATTGATAAACCCTTACGGGTTACATACATTTAACAAAATATTTTTGCTTTTAAAATTCACATTCTACTGTTAATAATAATATTTTAAAAATCTTTTGTAAAGGTTGTCTGAGTCTTTTGTTTTGTCTGGTAGTTTGTTGTATAATTTCAGTCCATGGTTTATTAGTCTCAATTGTCCTTTTCTCGTTTTAGAAGGTTGTATATGATATTTTTCTTATATTCTTGTATTGTGTTCATGTTTACTACAGTTTTTTGAAGTTTTAATTCTTCGTCTACAATTACATCAGTGGCTAATTTATAAATATTTTTTAAGGATTCTAGTTTAAAGAGTTCAAATACATTTAATTGTTTAGTTTGTTTAAAAAGTTCTTTAGTCGCTGTTAGATAGGGTAGGTCATATACTAACTTTCATATTTTATTTTGTTGTCTTTGTAGTTTGTTTATGTCATTTTGACTTAAATCTTGAATGGTGGGGGAGAGGGGGTCAGTAATGTATCTTCGTAATCGCTCGGGAAAATTTATCTTCAACTATGATGTCATAATAAGGGAAGGCACTTTAAGGCGTAGATAAATGCACAGTGGCGTATGCGTCCCCTTGTTACATATAGATGTTCCTACCAGAAACTTGAAAAGGGGGTCGGTAGTGTATCTTCGCGATCTGCTGACTGCAGGCAGCCGTGCGCTGCGCCGCCTCACTTTACACGTAGAGTTCTGCGCGCAGTTCACGTCATGTTTCCTGCGGGCAGATCTGTACGTGTAATGGGCGCTAATCCGGCGCGCGGTTTCGCTAGCATGCAGTTAGAATGCACTTCTAGACTTGCAGTTAAAACCTTACGTGTAAAGGCCGCTACTGTCTCGAGCAAAATGTACGGTAACATGTAAACCGGCTGACAAAAATAACAGAACAGTTATTTAATATTAACATATTATAACAGAGATGAAGAACTGTTTAGAGAAGAGAATATAGAAGTGTCGGCATCCACAGGGCTTATGACCCGTCATTGGCTGATTTAAGTGGCAACTTTACACACTGAGTAACATTTACCATTATGCCTATATTTAAACATCTGTGTTCTTTCGTTTCATCTATCTGTTGATTTTTGTGAAGTTAAAGAGCTGAAACTTTTATTGTTGCGAGTGAAATGCATACGATTTTATTATTTCACTTACATAATAGGTAACGCCTGAAAATATTTATTAATTTTTATACTACACTTCTTCCTTGGACCAAGTGGATTTATCAAGAATGTCTTGCGTTTGTGAAAATTTTTGTAGACAAGGACTAGATTCAACCCCCAAGGGAGCTGTTAATATTAACATATTACAACAGATATGAAGTTTTTACTAAGACAAGGGAACATTGAAGTCTAGCCATGCACAGGGCTTATGACTTGTCATTGGCTGGTTTAAGTGACTATTTTACACACTGTGTAACATTCACTATTCTGCCTATATTTGAACATTTGTATTCCTTCAATTACAATTGTTTCACAAGTAAACATTTTTAAACAAGTATAGACAACTTTTCCTTGAAGTACTCTCTTGAAACTGCTACATAAAACGTTAGCTCAAATATCATAAAACGTTCCCCGCTTCCAAGGGAAATAAAAATATTGAGAGAACTGGAAAAACACGCAACTCCTGGAAAAACAAACGGCCCAATAACGAGTCACAATACGCGGAAGTACACTTCTTAAAGCTTCGGATAGTAATCGTTCTCCAGGCAGAGATAACGCTAAGTCCTAGCGATCTGGAATGCGGAGGCCGTATGTAGGTACTATACTTACACATACTACGTCACTAGTTCGGATCTGCTAGCCTTTCCGAGAAATAAAACTTTACTGCTTGCAAAGCCGCGGATTGAGACGGCTATTTTTATTGACGCTGATTTTATAGAGCGAATAACGGAGTGAAAGGGGTAAAGTTAAACGACGAGCTACGATATTTTCTTTAGCCCCACAGTATTTTGTTACGTTAGATTTTTGTTTATTTTACAGTTTTAAAATGTCAGAGGTTCTTTGTTTCTGGTCCCGACTAGCTAGTAAATTCTGAAGATCTATGCGACATCCCATCGGTGATAGGTAATAAAAAACTCTTACCAAAGGTAGTATCATACATACTCAATATAGTGCGGGCAATTGGTAAAATAAATAAAAAATGGGAACAAAACGCCGAACACTCTTCTAGTAGAACAGAAGGCCTGTTGACTACCCTTCTCCTGAAGAGTTTTAAGTGGTTTCCTCTCCACATGAGCAAATGTTGAGAAGTTTCTGATTAGTTCAAGATAAATTCAAAGAAATTTTAATGTATAAAAATATTTTTTTTCAAATATAAGCCTTGCATATCCATTGCATCTCCCATACAAAACAATAAATAAAAAAACTAATTCGAAATTCGTGTCTTAAGGCAAGTTCTTCTTCTTTAAATGTGTTTTTTTTTCACTAAACGATGCTTGAAAAATCCAAATAATAAAAATATTAACAAAAAATAAAAAATAAATGTAAATTAGAAAACATACCGATAATAATAAAAATTGACGAATAAATATAAATGTTTGTTTTTTTTACATTTTCAAAGAAATAAAGGTGAATGAAATACTGTCCAGTAAAAAAAAATTTTTGCTAATTATTAGTAGCATAAAAAATATTTTTAAATTTGTAATTTTGAATTCCCGCAAAAACGGTCATTCCATTGACCACCCCCCTAATACTTCACGATTCATGTTTATTTTTTTCTACCCATTCAAATTTGTTTAGAACTTTCTCATGAATCTTGACATCACAACTACCAAAGCCGAACGTGTTGCGTTTTTCTAACAACGTATTATTATTGATTTTTTTTTTTACATTTATGTATGAAAATATTTCTCTAGAATATTCATATTTATTTTAAAAATACAATAAATTATACTAAATCCATTTAACACATTTTTATCGGTATTCGTAGTATGTGATATTTCCGTATTAGAAAATAAATAAATGAGAAAACATCCAGATGATGATAAAAATTGAAACATAAATTAGAAAATATAGCATTTATAATTACAAAATGAAATATAAATGTAAATACTAATAATAATAAGTAAATTAAAACAAATATAAAAAACAAAAAATAAAAATACATCTTTTTAAAAAATATTTAGGGAGTCCGTTAGTAAATATTGATACGTCCAACTTTATTATCAATATCGACAATTTCAGAGCTGTTTTGTTAAAATCACCTCAAGGGATTTGTACAATAAATATCCCAAAGCGTTTTGCAGCTACAAAGCGCATGGATAGCCTCCGTGGTGTAGTGGCTAAGACGCTTGACATACACGAAAGGTTCGGAGTTCGATTCCCAGAGAGAACACAAAAAATTAAATGTATCATTTATCAAGCCTAGGATTTCATCACTGCAAAACAATACAAAATACAAGAATCTAGCCGCTATTTACGTTTTTAAAATTGATTATGAGCGTTTTATTTTTTTATTTATTTATTTACGGACATTGTCCATGTATACAATTTATATGGTTTAAATATTACAATAAAAGAATAGTTTAAAACATTAAAAGAAGAAGAAAAGAAACATTGAAAAACACAAGGGACATCAAGACAAGATCTGGACTATTTATTTAGTGCTCGTTTCAATCGTTGTAAACTTAATCCAAAAAGATCCAAATCTTGTCTTGAGTTATCAATATTATTGGATTGGATTGGAGAATTAAGGCCATAGTTTGTTCTGTACTGATCGATGAACAGTACTTTATTGTTTCTCAACCTACAAGTCGAAATATTGAATTTTACTTGTCCCAGTAATGATGAAACATCGACTATACTATTAAGTATGCCGAACATATATACGGAGTCAATAAAAGTTCTATGTTTTTATAGACTAGAAATATTTAACATTGACTCTATATCAGCATAAGAATAATTACCTCTCTCTAGTCCAAGCATCCATGCTACTTTTCGAAACAAGCGATGCTGGACTGATTCAATGTGATTTATGCGATTGACATTGAATGGAGACTAGACCACGGAGGCATATTCTAGAAGTATATTTTTAAATGAAATTTTCTTATGTTTTAATTTGGATAAAAAAATAATGGGTTGCATGCGTATTTATGTCATTTTTCTTTTATTAAGCTTTAAGTACAAACATTAATACACTTTTGCCGACTTATTACTAAAAGCGATATCTTCCGGGCAGTCAAAATAGAGTAATGAACAATAAGGAAGTTCAGTGTTACGGGAAATTGAATAGAATAAATAGTCTCTTACACGCGATTAAAATTATAGCATTTAATTGTACAGAAAAGTTTCTCTAAAATGTATAAAATAAATAATAAAACAGAACCACTTTAAATGACGTCTCAAGTTCTTCAAAAGTAACCAATGATTGTTGTATTCGATTTCCGGCTCTTGGAAGCCAACCCACAACCAGGACAACTCACCGAAGAGATCTAGTGACAATGAATAAAATAAGTTTGTTTTTAATCACTAATTTAATTATTTTTTCACCGTCTGGTTTGAAAGCAAACAAGCTTCTTCGTCAAGGTTTACTTCAATAATTAATTATTTCCTGGTTTATTTTATCCATGTTTACTAAACAAACGTGAAGCTAGTATATCAAATCTTTTTTTCCTAAAAGGGTGGTAATTTGAGATGAATACTTTTGAAACAAGAACTTGTGACGTCACGCGCTGATTAATTAAAAAAAAAGAAACTTAAAAAAACCATTGCGATGATAATGCGATACATTAAAAAACGGCTCAGTTAGATAGTTTTTTAAAAGAACTAGACTTCTGTATAAGTCAACATTTGTAGTATCGTTATTTTTTTTTCATGTTTTCGGGTAAATAGAGCGTGTAAATATAAATATATTAATCGAAAAACTTTTATAATACACATTATATGATGGGGAAATGAAGGCATTGAATTATAATATAAGTTCATAAGAACCGTTGATGGCTTTTTGGCAAACAATAAAGGTTATATAATTTGCGAACTGATAAAAACATTTTCTTCAATAAAGGTTAAGTTGATCTTTTGAAAGAATGAATTAAGTTAGAAAGGAGATGGATGTTTTTTACAAGAGTTATATTGAATTTTAACTTCAAAGACCCTTGGAAAGGTCCAAAAGATCTAAATGATTTATTTCTGTTGTGTTTACTCGATTGCGGAAATCTAAATATGAGTTTCCATTTTGACAAACACGTGTCAACTCGATGGCTTGGAAAATTATATCCCTGATTTGTAAATAGATATAATTAAACCACCATATAATAACATTTAAAAATCAATGTAATACAAAAGCGTTGTAATCGGAAAGATTTGTTTGACATGTATCAACATGAAATACGAATAACTTTTTTAACGTAATTTCCCAAAACAATTTACATTATAATTACATTTTTTTAGTAAATGCTTTAAGTCTGATTGTTCATTTAAATATCGTCGGTTTACTGGTTACATCCTCTGAATGCATTATTGACCATACAGAAAAAAATTGCTTTGGATGTAAGACTCAACGAAAGTTGACATGATACATACTTATGAAACCATCTTACGAGGGTAAGCTGAAAGGAAATGCACACGTGCTTGTAGAATACGAACAAAAACATATGGGAAGATCGGGCAGGAAATAAATAAACAAAATTATTAGTCTTCAAAATCTTATTTTTATTCTTTAACATAGTCGCCGTAAAGTCTTACATGTTTCTCCCAAAGTAAAACACGTTTTTTCATTCTGTCACTGAAAAATTCCTACAACTTTTCTCGAATCCAGGACTTGATAGCTGCCTTTACCTTATTGTTCAAAATGTAATGATTATTCTCGAGGTCTCTCTTGAGTAAAGGAAAAAATAAAAATCGCAAGACGCAGTATCGGGGGAGTACGAAGGGTGTGGAACTAGTTCCAACTTCCGGCTTCGCAGAACCTCTTCAGTTGCGCGCGAGGTATTTGGACGAGTGTTGTCATGTTGCAAGTATATTGGCGCTAGGCTTCTTTAATTTAATAACTTTATGTTTATCGCCTGTGACAGTAATCGGACGTTAACTACGTATTTCAAATACAATTATTGCTTTCCAGGCTCGCAACTACAATATTTTACTACCCATTTATTTACATTAGACCTATAAATTTTTTTAAAATTTTTTTTTGTAATATTTGCGTTCTTATGATTTACCCAAATATTTAATTTTGAGGGCCATTTTCAACGAGTTGTAAATAATTCACTATTAGAAAAATGTAATCAAGTTGGGGTAGAGTGGGATTAGAACCACAGACCTTTGGTCCGTGAGTCCAAGACACTAGCCACAGGACCACAACCCGATTATTAACATCATTGGCACTAAAACTTTAAAAATATTGTGGTAAATAATTTATTTTGCGCACGGTGATGTAACATCGTATTACCACAAGCAAAAGACGAAATATTCTGAAATTCTGATAATTGAAAAAAAAAACTTGGAAATATACTGTTAAATAGTTTCCTTTCCGTAATTCCGTTTAATCGATGATAGACTGGTCTTGCCTAACCGACCTCGATGTAAATGATAGTCTTAAGTGCTTCTACAACAGATTGTGGTAAACTTTTGACACTCATACACCGAAAAAACGGCGCTACTCCAAATCGTATCCTGAATAGTTTGATACCCCACTTATCAAACTTATCAAAGAAAAAAATAAATTTAGAATACGTTTCAAAAAATATGAAAACCCTAAGGACTACGAATCTTTTGGACTTTTAAGAAAAAGAGCCAAAAAACGTATACGAGAATGCTATAATTCTTTTATCACTTCTGTCGAAGAATCGATAAGTAGTAACGTGAATAGGTTTTGGTCCTACGCTTCCTCTAAAAAAGTATCCAGTATTATCCCAAAGGCTTTGCACTTTAATAACGAACAAGCTACCGATGATCATGAAATTTCTAAACTATTTTACGACTTCTTTAGCTCCGTATTTTCTCCGTTAAAATCCAGCATCCAAATTTTACTTACCAAATCCGGTGTAAATATATCTACAAGAAGGTTACATAAAACACAACGTCATCATTAAAAAAATAAGAGAAATATATCAAGTCTTGTATTGTATTTAGACTAATGTGACATCACAGCCACACGAAAAATAAACAGCCTTTAAACGACAATGAATCCCAGTAAGAGCCACCTTTTCAGCTGTTAAAAATTCGATAACCGCTCGTTGTTTAACTCGCGCTGACATAGCACTAGAACATGTTTTCAAGCTTTCGCATCTCAAAATACGCTAAATAAACGCCTTCAAACCTGCGCATGCGTACATATGGGGAATGTTACTTCCACATGCCACCTGGCACGATTCTGAAGGTCATTGTGATTTTTGTCGAAAAACTGCCTTATTGCTTATTAGGACAGTATTGTACTCATATGTCTTGGAAAAACATCATTAGATATTTGTGTGATATTATGGCTTACATGTACTGAAAAATTAAAAATAAAACATTACTTAGAATAGCGATACAAAACGAAAAACAAACATATTATTTCAATAGTATCTCTGTGCTCTATATAATTCATCCCTGTTTTTAGTATTCTTACGTTTCCAGCCTGTGTTCCAGAATCCTCCCAATTTAATGCTATTTCCGCGTGGATGCCTTATCAACGCGAGAAAATTAATCTCATAAATAATACAACAGAACCAGCGTATAAGATGTAATACCGTTCTTAATCTAATTCATGAGCCGGTGTGAATAATTCCGTTTTCAGTAAATGTTTCAGGAGTTACTGAAACTTTTCAGGTATATTTAATAAGCCAGGACAAAGCTTATTGCTTGGTGACAACTCGGTTTAAAGTTGTGTTTTGAATGTTGACGGTCTTACAAAATTTCATTCATTTTATTTTTGACACCTACTAAAATTTTACCGCTTATCAAATGATCGTGGCTTAACTCTTCGTTCACATCTTCAATTAACTTGCAGTTTCTTGATTCTAATTCATAATTTCAATTTCTTTTTAAACTCATATGCCCATGCAACTCGATAATGCTATCATCTCCCATACAGTAAAATGATTCTAAAACAACTTCTATTAAATAATGTCGGAAGAAACATTTCCTCTCCTCACTTTAAATCCCCTGTTTTCCTTTTCATTTATTCCGGTTTTCTATTCAAGAAGAGTAACAATATAATATATTTATTTACACATATTGCAAGGTCTATTTAAGTACCGTAATTTCACACAACTACTATGATTGGAAGACACAGCTATGTTCCAAATAGCCACACTTTGAAAAACCCGATAACTGAAATATGAGCGACTTACAGAAGGAAATCGAGGTACTAAATGAAAAAACATATATTTAAGGTGATTCTTAACGAAAATGGCGCTTTTATATATTTAAAAAAAAATGCAATTTTTACGTTTAATTTTAATGGAAATTTTACAAAACTTGTTTTGCGAAAATTTTACACTATATTGATTATAACAAATACCATCACAATATAATTTAGGTGCTTTCTACAAAAAAGTGAACAAAACCAAAAAACCAGATAAATAATTAAAAAATATACGGCATTATTATATACACTCAGACGGCTCTCATATGACAGGCATAACATTAAAGTTTGAGCGTTTTGTGATATGAGAAATCGATATGTAGTTATATATTTTTTAACTTAAAAAAAAACACCTTTATTGTTATTGCTGGTTGAAAGAAATAGCAATTCGACATCAACCCCGTCAATTTGCAAATTTTCAAATACGAAAAAAGTAAATACACGTTTCAATGTTATTGTCAGATTACCCATAAATCCTCGAAATAGCAAAAACTAGGATTTGAGATATTCATCATCGTCACCGTAATTCCTTTTTCGCACCTAATAGCGCATAAGGCACTGCATTGGTACACCAATGGCAGCGTATCTTGTTTTTTTTTTGGAGCATGAAGGCAAGATAATCAGTTTTACCCTTCAGGTACCAGTCCAGGGACTATTAAATATTTTAGTGTGATAACACTCTTTTTAATAAATATTTCATATCAACCATGTTAGCAATCGAACCTGAGACTTCTCGCGTGGTAGGCATACGCTCTGACCATTACACCACGAGGCCGACGTTGAGTTGTCCACAGACAAATATCTCAAAAGTGACCCGGAAGTTTTTAAAAAAAGAATAATATGGATGTCTAGAAGAAAAATTTGATTAAATTTAATTTACGTAGATATGTTTATTATTATCGTCTTTTAATTTTGACAAATATTTTAATTTTTAGGAACACTTTGAAATAGTACTGTGTATGCAGAATGATAAAGAATACAGTTCTGTATTTGAAATAAAACCAACTGTAAAAGTGTTTTCTACTCGATGGCTGCTCTCAAGTAAAAATCGTCAATAATAATCAATGGAATCCTTAATGATAGGAAAACGAATTGCCACCCAGATGCGGGGTGAGAAATTGCGGAGGGCGAAGCCATAGGACTTCTACAATAATTTTTAGCGGAGTAGACTGTATTTTAATTTGAATAACATAAGTTAATATCTATGTCTATGACGTGGCACACGTTCAACAAATTAAGCGCGCGATTTACTACACAATGTCTTAATGTGGCGGATGATCAAAGGATACTGAGGTGGGAAGTGAACAGTTGTTGTGGGTAAAAAGGATGTTGAAGTATGACAATATTTTCATAATACGTACCCACATAATTGGCAACCACTTAATTTAAATAAATAAAAATAAAGTAATCGAGTGGAGGTAAGTCGTTTGGAGTTTGGTTGAAATGTTGCAATTCGAAAACCTTTAACATCAATATTTCACATCCATTTTGCCAGGAGTCGAACCCCGGACCACCATATCTACCACTTGATTTCCTTATTTTTGACTGAGATTAGCCATCGAATTAAAAACACTTTTCCAGGGTTCTGGTAATATTTCATACACAGACGTTTCATTACGTTATATTTTTGATTTTTAGAATTTCAAGAATAAAAAAAATAGTTGATCTAATGATAGTTGGCCTGTTGCGTCTTGTACTATAGTTAATAATTCTCTGTCAAACTAGGATCTCCGGCTAGAAAGGCCATGAGGCGGAAAAAAACGCTATTTGTGTAACAAATTCAAAATGATCAGAAGTAAAACTAAAGGTACCCGTCGCGTAAATCAATTATTAATTTACTTCGATTTAAAGTTCTCAAAGTCTGCAAATCGAAAATTTAACCAAAGTTGAAGATACTCAGTAAATGATCTTACGAGCACTGCCGAAAATTAATGATGATTCTCTAATAAGTATTCGACTTCTCATTTGCTTATATTATTTGAAAACTTTTCCAATTTAATTATCTTCGCAAAATATATTTTATTTACGAAATCTCGTCCAAGAGACATTTCTTAATTGATGCTGCAAAATTAATGTTGATTTCTTACTACATTTCAATCAGTCAATATAAATTACATCAAGGCTACATTATAAAGTTTTAAATTATAGATACAAAAAAACGAATGTTTTTATGTTCTATGCAAAAACATTAATAATAAGATCCTAAGCGTTTCATCATTGTGGAAAATTTTATTCACAAGTATATTTTATACTAGCATTTTTTGTGAAATTGAAATGAACCAAGATTTATTCCAAAAACACAAATTATACGCATCTGCTACTATTCCAAAAAATATTTGACTATTTCTCAGTAGGAACAGAAGAGAGGATATAACGCCATACCAATCGATCTATGCGTTTAAGCATTTTGCATTTTTTTTTTGAAAATATATTTTAGTAATGCGATGATTTAGCCAAATAAATCAATTCCAAAGCTATTTTCTTTCAGTTGTAAATAATAAGAAACAAGATGCGGTAGGGGGGAATGATTCGAACATAGAACCTCCTGCTTCGGCGTCCGCGATAATAGCCACGGGTCCACAATCTATTATAATTCATGCATAAATCTTGTTTTGCATGTTTCTTGATTATGCTGATATTCGACATGTTCAAGATTAAGTGGAAGAAGCTAGGAATGTTTGTTAAAATAAACGCATGTTGCGTTTGGCCCTTTTTACCTATTTTTATGAAAAAATATGTGATACTTGATTTAAGTTGGATTTAATATATTATATTATAATCATACAAAATCTTGTTTTCCATCTTTGTTCAAAGATTTTATAAATTCTATCCTTTTCATTTAGGATGTTAAGAGTTAAAAATATTTTTTCATTCAATCGGCTCTTTTTTTTATTCAAGAAATAAAAAAGGTTCAAAAAGGTTAAATATGGTTGCAAACAAACGAAAACAAGATCATCCCTTTATTAAAAAATAATCCGCATCACTGAAATCTTTCAAAAATTGTATTGACAAAAAACATCATAAAAGCCATCTTAACTTTTTTCTCAGACAGACATTTCTCAAAGGTTCGGGGGAAGGTTTTTTTGTACATTTTTCATGACTCTAGTTGACATCGAGCGGTAGAATGAACCCCAAACTAGGGGATGATATAATTGAATTGTTTCAAAAGAGAAAACTAGTATACAACTTATTGCTGCCAGTCAAAAAGATTGACCCTTGGAACGGTTGCTAAAGCTTTCAGAATAGAGCTTTAGTTAAGATATTTTTTTTATGGAGTGGAATATTGGTTCCATTCTATCGGACATAAGAGCGTTTGTATGTATTTTGTGAGGTTCTTTCCTGAAGTTTATTTAAGCAACCGGATGTAGTCTTTCAGTTTTCATTAACTGTGTGATTGTTTCAGGAAGGGAAAGTAATTAATTCGAGAATTATAAGATTATGTTTATCTTTTCCTTGTAAAATGTGTATTTTTACAATTCTATAAACACCATCTTGATTCGAATGGCGAAAACCATGACTAAATAATATAAAATATGATATAATGTTTTTAGTTGTAAACAAAAAACGCATTCACATAAATTACTGTAATTTAAAGTGAATTATTCTAATTTAAAATGAAAATATTTAGAACGATTGAGTTTTAATACTAGTATAAGTACGACATTGTAAACTGCCCTTGAGGTGACTTTTTATAAATAAAATGTAATTAACAGTGAAGAAGTACAGTGTTTTTTTGTTTTTTTTTTTATAGGCTATTATACTTAGTCAACATATTACAACAGAGATGAAAAACATTTAAGAGAAGGTAATATAGAAGTCAAGGCATCTACAGGGCTTATGACCTCCAGTCCTTGTCTACAAAAATTTTACAAACTCAAAATATTGATGATAAATCCACCTGGTCCATGAAGAAGTATAGAAATTGAAAAAGTAACATTTTCAGGCGTTGCCTAGTATGTAGGTGTAATAATTCAATTAGATGAATCTCACTCGCATAAATAAAAGTTTCAGCTCTTTTACTTCACAAACATCAACAGATGAAAGAATTGAAGGAATATAAATGTTCGAATAGGGGTAGAATGGTGAATGTTACACAGTGTGTAAAGTGGCCACTTAAACCAGCCACTGACAGGTCATAAGCCCTGTAGATGCCTAGACTTCTATATTACCTTCTCTAAAATGTTCTTCATCTCTGTTGTAATATGTTAATATAAACAGCTCTCTAGGGAGTTAAATCCAGTCCTTGTCTACAAAAATTTGGACAAACTCAAAATATTGTTGATATTATACTTAGTCAATTTAAAACAAATGAAAATATGTATTCTATAATTAGCGCTATGATTTTTTTTAATTTTGCTATTTTGAAATTACTCCGCGTGTGACGTCTCAAGTTTTCTTCCCTTTCTTCTTGGTGAGTTCTACTGATTGGTAAGTTGATTTCCTTAATCGGAAATTTGAAAAACTAGTGACGTCATTCAAAGTGATTCGTTTTTATTAAAATCATTCTTATTATTTTTTTCGTACGTTTTCAAGAAACTTTGCGGTACAATTTAATAATCTATTTTTTACCGCGCATGAAAATACACTTTTTATACTGATTTCCCGTAGGGCTGAACTTCCTACAAAAACAGATGTTAAATTATAATACATGAAATAAAATTTTAAATTTCCTCTTCTTTTCTTCAATCGTCACTTTACAGATTTAAAAAAAAAGTAAGATGCTAGTAAGTAATTGAACAAATTTGCTATTCTTAACTTAGCAAAAAATTAAACCACATATTCAACTTAAATCATTGAATCGAAAAATATTTTTTTATGAAACCATTCATTATTCAATAACGTATTGTATTAGAATAAAATTACGTATCGTGTAAGAATTAGTTTGTGAGATGAACAAGCTGACAGGAGTCTTACGCTTAGATCAGCTACGTTTACGGCGAGAGACAAAGTTATTTTATTTATACACTAAATTCAGTGAACGTGCATTTGCGGTCGCAGGTCCCAGGGCATGGAATGCTCTTCCAGCAGAGGTGCAAGGCTGTGAGAGTGAAGTGATGTTTCGGAAAAAGCTTAAAACCCACTTGTTCTCTAAATCATTTGATTTAATCCGTAGCATGTGCTAACAAAATAAATTGTATAATCAAATGACAAATCTAAAAGCTTCAATTAAATTTATTTATCTATGGAATCACTTTGTAAAGCGCCCTTGAGGTATTATATTACAAAAACAGCGCTATATAAGTTATTCATAATAATAATAATATTGATTTATTATATAAATAAAAGAAGAGTGATACTTTGATCCACGAATTCGGAATATCCAGTCTCGAAGATGTCGCGAAAGCGATGAAACCGGTCACTGGATATTTCAAATTTGTGGATTAAAGTATCACTCGTCTTTTATTTATATAATAAATTACAATGAACTTCCATCAAGAATTTTTACGTACAAACTTAAATGTTCTACTACTACTACCACTACCATCACGCTATTTCCCCGTAGGGGTAAGCAGAGAGAATGGACCGCCACACACGTCTAACGAGGAACTAGAATCCCAACCGTCCATGCGCTCTGTAGCTGCAAGACGTACTGGGATATTTATTAATTGTACAGCGCCCTTGAGGTGATTTTCACAAAAATGGCGCTATATAAATTATCCAACTATATATATACGTCTATTCTGGTAAACATTCCTAGCTTCTTCCACATCCATACATCTTGTCATACATACCCTTCGGTTCTGTCTGCTTTTGACATGACCAGACTTAAGATTTTGGTTTGTCTGATCATGCCACGTCTTCCTTGGTCGTCCTCGTCTTACGTGACCGTTTATTTTCGCCATATATACTTGTTTTACCATTTTTTTGTCGTTCATTCGTTCTACGTGACCAAACCATCTCAGAGACCCTTTCTTAATCATATTAATTATACTTGACTCAGATTTACACTCTCGCCTGATTTCATTATTCGTCAATCAATAATAATGTGCTCTTGTCAGTAAAATATTATTGAATTGTACCTATGATCGCTTCCATAATTTTGTATACTGTCTCGACATAGAACGACATTTTTGTATGTATGATAACTAAACAAAAAAAATATTTGCCATGAAGATTATCGAATAATTGGATTGCCGGTTACTCTCATCACTAGTTTTCGTTCGTTTCTCTGTTGACAATTTGTATGAGTACCTACATTTCCCCAGAGAAAACCCATGGGTCCCGAATTCACTCAGTTATACGCAAACCCGAAATGTTTACATTACTCCTTAAACTTTACAGCTCGCCATTTGTTTTGTGAATGTAAATTAAAGGTATACGACAATAAAACGTTTAATACTTAAGACAAAGTTAACAGACAGATTAGACTTACCATTCAAGTTCTGGAAACGGTAACCAAACGACGATGTGGTAACTTTATGTGTGTGCTTAGTAAGAAACTCCGCTTAAATCGTGTTACTAATGTCCCACTATCAAAGTTTTTAGGTAGTTAAATGGTATTTGAAAAACAACATACAATGTCTGCCTCTTGTTGTGTGGTTTTCTTAATTCGCTACACGAGTATTATGTATGGAGTCGATGCTTACGTCATTTCCTAACTAGGTCGACAAAAATACATAATGTATTTAAATATTTTTAGTAAAAAAATATACTTTGATAAAGCAATCAAACTTAAGACTTTAACCTTAATTTACTTGATTCAAATAGTGGCATTGGGTTTTCACTTAGTTAATATCCGATCTCCAAAAAGCCTTCATACTGTTGAATGTGGCGCCTGCTATTCCAAACTACACTCACGGTTCTTTTTGAAAGCTTGCATTTTCCGTAGCATATGTTTCATATATTATATATAATCCTATTAAGATAATCTAAGGAGTGCCACAAGGATTTCATCTAGACCCATTACTGTTAAATTATTAAATTAATGATTTTTCCATTTGAACATTTCCATCAAAACATTTGTTTTCCCCATTGTAAATTTAGTTTGTTTGCTGACCATATGAAAATTTACTGTCCAATAAACTCTCTTTCTGATTGCGATGACATGCAAAAAGATTTCAACCGCTTCGCAACATACTGCTAAGAGAAAAACCTAGCCTAAAACGTCTTGAATTGCCATAAGAATTGGTTTATATTCAATCTAAAATTATATCTAATTATATTGTATTTTTATCAAAATACTATAGGATCAATGAAATAATTATTCAAACATTCCCCACCGAAAACATTAAAATACCTACACTAGTTCTTTGAAAACCGATAATTTTCAAAACAGAATTACAGGAACCGACTTTTACGTTATTTGCTAATCTTTTGAATTTTTCAATAACCAAAAGAAAATTATAGCTAATCCAAATAGAAAAGCATTATTTGAATAGATAATACAATTAGAGATACGGCATTCATTTTGTGCCGAATAATTAATTAATATTATAAAATGGACGGTTTTTCATCAAATCTCAGTGTTTCACGAAGACGTCAAAAATAAAATGCCTTCAACTTGTTTTTGATCAGAAATAATCAGGAGATGTGAATGAAATTTTATTGGACAGCGAGATTATTAACTAATTTTGATAGAAGTGTAGAAGTTTATAATGTCGTCATCTCAAAGTTAAATTAAATTGAATATTTAAAAATGTTTTTTTTATACTTACTAAAAAAAATAGTGTGATATGAGTTTTTGTTGAGATATAGAAAGCACACTTTTTTATGTATTTAATTGTTCGGCTACAAGATTTTAGGAGGCCTTAATATAGTGGTAGGTTTGTTTTTCGGACCACAAGACGTACTTTTTTACTCTGAAAATTCAACCGAAAATTGAAGTGCGTCTTATGGTTCAATAGTCTTATCGTCAAAAAAAATATTTTTTTTAAAAATTTATAGAAAAATTGAATAGTGCGTCTTTTGGTTTGATGCGTCTTATTGTCCGCAAAATACGGTAGTTTGTCCATTTCAAATTAACTGTAAATTTTTACATATTTACAAACTTATTATGAGTTTTTAGACTGCACGTGCTAAGCCAAAATAATTGTAAAAATGAAAAAAATAAAATCAGGTCAAATGAATAATAATTATATCTGATACAATGACAAAAGTAAGAATAAAAGTAATCTTAAGTACGAAAAAAAACCACATTTAATTAGGCATTATAAGTTTAGTTAAGTTTATTTATTTAGATAAAAAATACAAGTATACAATATTACAACTAAACACAATTTTTATTTCAATTTAGTACATTTATTTACATTATCGTTTCTCATTACGTAAAGGAAAAACATATAAACCAACTCTTGTGTACATAATAAAGAGTGACGTCATACAATTAGTTATTTTAAGTAAAATATTTTATTACCAAAAACTATGATGTTTTCAATTAGTGCTACATAAAAAGTAAAAAAGTAAGTTTAGTTGTAAAATCAAAAAGTTTTATATTTATTCTTAAATGCAAACGCCAAAGATATTTTTTTATAACCATGACAAATTACGATCAATAAAAATACAGAAAATATTTAAAAATAAAATGTAACAATACAGACAAAAAAATGAATAAAATGATACACAAACCGAAATAAAAACAGTTGCAATGTTTTTTTTAAAACAGAATCGATGAAATTAAAATTATTACTTAACATATCAACATCATTGCATTCTATATAAGCGTTTCTTTGGATGCATTCCAGAGTATTATAAAATGCGTAATAAGTTTAAATCCTCTTAGTAAGGATTTAATGACTGCAGTTCCTTGTGCTGCGATAAGGTACCGAGGCAAATTTTGAACATAATATTTAATAAAAACTAATAGTTTAAATTTTCAAACTAGCTTTTTAAAGATAGGCTTTAGTTCTCTAAGCTAAGGCATTTCAAGTTTCTATTTGAGTATTTGAGTACTAAAAATATACATAAATGATGTCAATCAATTTTACTCGTATGTTGAATACAAATGTAGTCAAACGATTGTTTGATCTCCATTGAAGATTTATTTGTATATTGAAACGAACAAATTTTCCATTAAATAAATATTTAATGTTTTTCAAACGTATTTTAAGCGAACAAACGTGTAGCAATTCTTAGAAGTAGCTTGTTCGAGTCGTAGACAGAAAAATACGAGCGATAACAATCGTCAAAATCTTTTTCTCTTCCCCGAGCTGGCGAACTTCACGCCCGAGTCCTGTAAGATCTCGCTGAAGGCCTGAAAGATCTGAAAAATTTACGCAGTCGTTATTGTATACTAAAGTACCAAAAAGGAAATTCAAGACTAGCGGAAATATTTACCATAAATTATGAGCTGACTGCTAAGGAGCTGTTGAAAATCACTGCCACGCAAACATTTTTGCGTTTGCAAAATTCATATCTACACAGAACACTGAAAATAACCGCTCTTTATTTTGAGGTTATTTTATTAGTTTTAAAAATTACAGAGTAATGTGTTGGTTTCTCTAATACTGCTAGTATGAATCATTTCGCTAAAAAATACAAATGCCCGTCTTCTTAGTAAATTGTGAATTTATAATCACCATTGGGTTAAGCAAGTTAGTTAATTTATCTAAATTTGTTGCAACAGAGGGGGGAAAACATTTATGTGAAGAGAATATAGAAGTCTAGGCATTTACAGGTTTACATTTAATGGCCTATCATTGGCTAGTTTCAAAGGTCCCTAAATACACTTTAACACTTACTATTCTGCCTATGTTTTCCTGAACTCTTCCATCTGTTGACTTTTGTGAAATACAAGAGCTGAAACCTTTATTGATGTGAGTGAGATTAATCCGACTGAATTATTTCACCTAGTAGCCAATGCAAAAAAACACTAATAATTTTTTATACTTTTAATACCAATACGTCTAATAAACAATGTTTTCATTTTATCCAAAAGCTTGTAGAAAGGCTGGATTTACACAGAGAGGGAAAATCTTTTCTTATTAGTTGCAATAAAGGTTTCAGCTCTTTTACTTCACAATAGATGAAAAAGTTGAGGAAATATAGATATTTAAACATAATCAGAAAGTGGTAACTCAAATCTCCCAATGACAGGTCATAAGCCCTGTAAATACCTAGACTTCCATATTTCCTTCTCAAAAATTTAAAGATCTTAATTACTCCTTAAGGAGTAAATCCAGCCTGTGTACATTTTTAGAGGAGGGGGGAGATTAGTGCTTTGCAAGCTCCTGACGTCACTGCGACCTGTAAATATCTATTGTGATGGGTTCTTGTGAATAGTTCTCGCCCTCCAAGCCCTGGTTTATAAAGAGCCTGGCTACTGTGTGGAAGGCGAGGGTTTATATTTTGCAAATTCCCCCTCCAAGTCCCGACCCGCAAAGTATCGGGCTATCAGATGAGGGGTGAACCTTTGGACATACTCAAAACATTGTTCTTTTATAAATGTTTCTAATTTTATTTTCGTTTCAAATATTACGACTTTGATTTTTTATATTCTACAAAGAACCTGAATATCAATATAACAATAAATTAACTGAGGTCTTTATTTTAAATGTCAATTTATTGAAATTCAAGTTTTGGTATCCAGTACGGCATTTATTTAAAAGTGATATTGCTTTAGAATATTTTTGTTTCCCAATAAAATTTCGAAAAAAAACTGCGTCAATTGATTAAAAAAATTGAATATATGAGCACTTTTTCGATTTTTAAATGTGATCTGCAGTAAATGTAAGCAAAATAAAAACACACGTTTTGTTTTTGAATATTACCAAAAGAAATTCATAGTTCAACAGTCTTGCGGCTATAAAAAGTAAATAAAAGCCACAGTAAAAATGATCAAAATAAAAACGTTTTGCCTTTTAAATCTAAAAAGGCTGTGCTAAAAAAATATTTTAGACGCGGTGATCTAACATCGTGTTACCTAAAACAAAATAAAATTATTCTTAGGTTCAGACAATTGAAAAAAAAAAAACAAAAAGACACGCTGTATAACAAATCTTTTTCCAAAATTTATAAAAATTACAACATAATTAAAAATCACGAATACGCTAGTTATACAACAAGCGTGTACTCCTGCTTACTGCCAATAACCGACTGTTTTAACAAATCAATTTTTCGTTTTATCTCTTTCACACAAATACCGGCCACAGAACAGCGTCTTTATCTTCCTTGTTATAAGTTCCATTCCAGTGCTCTTTCGTATACAGTAAAACATATGTATTCCCATAACGTTCATTCGTATTACAATTCTTCACCTATGTAAACATTTTTTTTTGTTAATATTCAGCATATTTATACAGATTTTTCTTTCCAAATCCGATGTAAAAATGACAATTTGAAGATTGCACAAAATGCTGCTTCATAATTAAAATAAATAAGAGACATATATCAACTCTTGTATTCTATGTAGACTTGTGTTACACCATCGCCACTCACCCTTATTTGTACTGTAGGTACACGATCGAACTTAACATCTGTTTAAGCGTGGGTTTTAATATTTATATTTTTATAAAGCTCCATGTGAGCCTGAATTTGATAGAAGTAGATTAGAAGAATTCTCTATACTTTCCCATTTAAGCAGTGTTCGCATAATGGAAATAGAATAAATCACAAAGGCGTATGAGTTTGACAGCCTAAGTATAATATATCTTGCAAATACATCTTATCCGTTCAATTTAATATCTTTATAAACTGGCATAAATCCTTTTGTCTAGAAATTATCATAGCTGTAGATTTATTAAAAGGAGGATTTATCACTTCTCCCGGATGATTCAAATACCATCTGCGTCATTACGAGGGGATTATTATGAAATTGTGATAGTTGTTTCGCACTAAGGGTAGAAATACCAGCCATCGTAGTGTAATTGATGGAAATTTGCCTCACCCATGGGGTTCTGGCTGAGATCACAAGAAATTATTATATTTTTTTTATCGTTTTAAGGGTTATGGTGCTATTTTTTTATTTATTTGACTGACTTATGCAATCCATTCTTACGATGGTATATACAATTTCTTTTAATAGATACAGGCACTAATAAAATAAAATAAAACTAAATAAAATTAAAGCTAGGACAAAAAAATAAAAATTACTACCTCAAGACACGATCCGGTCTATTTTAGTGAATTTTTAAAACTACAAAACTTACACCAAAAAAGTCCAGATCTTGTCTCGAGTTTACAATACGACACAATCGGGACATTGGTGCATGCAAGCCATAGTGATCGAGGAACAGTACATTATTATTTCGCAACCGGCGGATCGGAACATTGAACGCCACCTATTCCAGTAACGATGGTACATCAATTAAGCCATTCAGCAAATTAAACATAAATATGGTGTCAATGTTATTTCTACGTTTTTGAAGACTTGAGATTTTAAACATTGACTCCATTTCTCCGTTAGTGTAGTCTCCCCTCTCGAGGCCAATCATCCATGCTACTTTTCTTAGCAAACGATGTTGCACCGATTCGATATGATTAATCCGGCCCACATAAAAGGGAGAGCAGATAACGGATGCATATTCTAAAAGAAGACGAACAAGTGAGCAATATAATGTTTTAACCGTGAACATATCAGTAAAGTCACTAGATGTCCTGCTAACAAAACCCAAGAGTTTTAGTGACTTGTTAATCATAGTATCAATATGTTCATTAAAGGTAAGTTTACAGTCCATAAATAAATAAATGCTAAATAAATGATTTTAAAACGATAAAATTGATTTTGTTATTATTATAGATAACTTATATAGCGCTATTTTCGTAATATAATACCTCAAGGGTGGTTTACATAGGGATTATATACTTAAATAAATTTGATTGAAGTTTTAAATTTGTAATTTAATTAAAACAAATGATTTTGTTGTCACATGGTACGGATTCATTCAAGTGATTTAAAGAACAAGTGGGTTTTAAGTTTAAATGAATGTATTGTTTAACCTTTTTTAACCTAGCCGGAATGAAGCGGGGGACTCGTATCCCTCTGAAATCACATTTAATTCAATAACTTGAGTATTAGTGGAGCGAGTAATTTCATATTTTCTGTATTCTTCAGAAAAATATTTTAAATCTTTTTCTTTATTTTAATTTTTCAATAACTTAATTGAATAAAATAATATAAAATAAAATAGATAAATTAGACACCTAAAATTCATCTTGCAACCGGTAAACTCCTGAAAATGTAAATGCTACTACCCGACACGTTATGAAATAGACCATGTACAAGTACGTACATTTTGAGGAGTGTTCCGGCTACCAAATAAATTTGTTACAAAAGTAAGTTTTTCGCGACATTTGCACTGATTTTTGTTTCACTCTAACATATGGAGTGTAGCTATTAGCAAAGTAGCGATAGAGCAAGACCGACATATTGCACCGAATGTATTATCTGTTTGGCTAACTCTGACCGAACATCTGTCTCAGCTTTCAGTCATTCGTCATTTGCCACTTGCACATTATCAGCAACCTGCATTGATCTTATGGTAGTGTTTCTAAAACGGTTCTAAAAAATGTACCTATTATTTTACTCATAAAACCCATTGTTGCAGTTTTTTTTAATTTCTAGTAATAAAATGGCCGGATAATAATTTATTTTCTGCCTTTTTATTTCAAGATACAAAAAATAACGTATAAAACCAATAATTGCGATTTTATTTATTTATGTTCATTGAATGGCCGTATAATAATTTATATTGTGTTCTTTATTCAAAAAAAAACTTTAATTGGCTCTTTTGTTACGTTGGTACATGTTGCATAGTATTTTTTTACTTTCAACCCTCGATATATTATAAACAAATATAATGTAATGTAATACATAACAATATAAATAATATGTGAAAACCCTTGCTTCACTATTTATGTGTGCACTTATTTTTAATTAAAATTTTATTTTACATTTCTTTATTTCAGACCTTTAACGAAATATTGTTTTTTTACCGGAACGTGGTGTATAATGTGAAATCTGTAATATTTTACCTAAAAAAATAATATGTATAAAATATTTAAGAGCGTTAGATATTTAGTTATACCGGTAAAAAAGAGGGTTTGGAAAATATTGAACTGGCACCTAAATCGTAAAACTGATCACCTTACCTTTCACATGACAAAAATATACACATACGCTGCAATTCGTGCCAAAACAATGCCCTATGCTAGAATCCCAACAGTCCATGCGCTCTGTAGCTGCAAGACGTGTTGGGATATTTATTCATTGTACAGCGCCCTTGAGGTGATTTTTACAAAAATGGCGCTATATAAATTATCAAAACATTATTATATGCACAACTGGGTGCAAATTGAGGAAATATAAATCAAAATGTTAGGTATTTAAAAAAAACCATTAATAATTCATTTTGTGCTAACATTAAAACATAAAAGTAAAACAAAAAAAATAATTTCAAATATTTTTTGCACCCATATTTGAGAAACCTTGACTGCCACGTACTGTTGCATGACTATTTCTTAGAAGGTTCATTCGGTGAGATACGCTACCCTGTGCAGACCAGATGGGACCATGCGACGGGATGAAATGCGTAATATTTTGTTCTATATGAATATGAATAGGTACATTGGGGTAATTTCAGACCCCTTCAGAACCGGCGTAATTTTTGGAGTTTCAGTACGGTAAAGGTTAACTCCAATATAGCCGTGATGTCACAATAGTCTACATACGATAGAAGCCTTGACATCTCTCTCTTATTTTTAAAATGATGAATTTTATTTTTTTAATAATCTTCAAATATACATTTCCACGACGGATTAACGGAAGACTGAATGTGACTCCAAAACAGCTTTAAATCAGTATAATACAGAGAACGAATAAAAAACTCATAACAAGGAAGACAGAGACGCTATTCTGTGGCCGGTGTGAAAAAGATAAAGTCAGTTATTGACAGCGACAGGGGATGCACGCATGTAAGATGACCGGCGTTTTTAAGATTTTAAATTTATTTTTATAAATTATTGAAAATGAATTATTGACCAGCGAGTTTCCTTTTTTTGTTTTCTAATGTATGACTTTAAATTATTTCTTCTTTCGTATGTGGTAGTACGATGTCACATCACCGCACGCAATCGAATTATTTTATTTTGCGTACTTATTTTCGTATCCTTAATATCGACTATCGAGTGTAATTTAATGGTCTCTGAAAAATCTAACTGATAATTTCGTTTTTTTTTATTAAATCTAGACCAAGTAGACAATGCATCCTGTCCGGGCGGATGAAGAAACAGTTCTGTATTTGAAATAGCATTAGAATTCCGGACGAGTGTTTTTGATCTGACAGTTCTTTTACGGAGTGCTATCTCTGCAATATTTTAATGTACCTGGATTGGCACCTTAAGCGTACGAATGATTGATTACCTTAACTTTGTATTACAGATATGCTGTATTTGATACAAAAATATCGTGCCTCATTTTTTTTTTTTTTTTTACATTTTTTTTTTTTTTTGCACCACAATAGGCCAGGAGGCCTAATTACAGTGGTGAATTACATCACAGAGCACCCAGGCTTGAGAAAAATCACATTTTAATTTTTGTGTTCTCACCGGGAATCGAACCCGGAACCTTCCATGCGTGAGTCAAGCGTCTTGACCACTACACCACGGAGGCCGACTCATGTACCACAGGGTACAAAAAGGGAATGATAACTAACCCGTTGATTAGCGAGTAATTTTTTTTATCATAAACATCCCGGCAGTGAGTTCATTTTTAGGTTGTTGTTAATTTTAATTTGATTAATCATTTAATACTGGACCCTTAAGTTATTGCATCTTTTGTAAAGGTTGTCCGTTTTTTTTGTTTAGTTTTGTCTGGTAGTTTATTATGTAATTTCAATCCTTGGTTCACTTTCTATCTTTATCTCATTTTAGAATGTTTGAAATGAAATTTTTTGATATTCTCGTATTGTGTCCACGTTTACTTTAATTATTAATCTTAACTAATCAGTAAAGTTTCATTGTCCCTGGAATGGTACTTGAAGCGTAAGGCTGATCACGTTTCCTTCAAGTAACAAAAGTGATCAAGATACGCTGCGATTGGTGTACCAATCCAGTGTTCTATGCGCCATTAGGTGTGGGAAGGGAATGATGATAATTTATCCTAAAAATTCTTAAAAATTAAAAAAAATTATAATCTGAAAATATTACACTTGACAACAAGCTTTTGTATGTATTTAAGTAGGTACTTGTATTATTATGAATACACAACACCTACGTCATTAAATATCTCCCGCTTCCAGGAACATTTTTGTCAACGTTAATTAATTATCATTGCAACTTGGTTTTGACATTCAAATACTATATTTCACAAGGATACTATTTAAATAATGATAAGAAGAGATGATACAAAACAGGGTTGCCAATAAGATTTATTCTATTGTCTAGTTTTTCTAACTTTTCTGATATTTTGTTTAGTTTTGCTCAAATAAAACGATGAGAATATTTTCGTCTTGATTTTGTAATATTTAATTTTTATTTATCTTTTAATTTTTTTCCCTATAATAAACAATGATTAATAATAAAAATAATGTGACCTCACTGTTACCCGCGCCGAGAACGCTTAACAATATACTTTTAAAAATATTTTTACATCTGGGAATATACAAAGAAGACTTACTATACAAAGATAATTAACAAAATGTTAGCAGTGTTTTATAAAATATGTATTTTTAAAACACACAATAAAAGGACAAAACCATAACATAAACTATACATTTGTGAAGCAGTTTATTCAATATTGGTTTGGGCGAATGAGACAATCCATTTAACTTCTACCAGCTCCACTACCCACTTTTTTATAGCCTTTTTGAACATTTTCTGTTTAGTAATTGTTTTAATGAACTGTGAAAGTAATTTTTTTTTACGTTTTACACTAGAATATTTTAAAGTCCTTGGACTTGTACCTGAAACTTTAATATTTGGCCCAAAGGTTTTTTATTTTAAAACGAAACTAAAAGATTATATTTAAAACACTTGATTTAATTTATTGCTAGTATTTCCAATATAATTTTATCTATCGCTATGAAAAAATACGATTCATTAGTTTACGGCGACTTTACATTGGTATTCTGTTCATAAATCAAAAATTCTAATACAAAACCAAAACGAAAAGCAAATTAAAGTAACCATAAATAAAACAAGTCAAATAAATTTATTATTTTTGACCTCCTACTTTATTGCCTACTCATTTTCAAATAATGTTGCTCATTGTTGAAACATCATATATCTTTTTCATTTTAGTTTTTTCCCTTATCTAACAGCAACTTGATACTATTTAAACAAACTGAACAATTAAATAAAACTAAAATTTTTCAACTAGAATCCTTAAAATTACGCCATACATTAGCCACAGAAGTAATTGTAGACGAAGAATTTAAACTTTAAAAAAAAAATCATAAATATGGACATTAAACGAGAATATCAGAAAAATATCACATAAATATTTCAAAATGAGACAAGGACATTCGAGACTAATAAACCAGGGACTTAAATTATACAATAAACTGCCAGCAAAAACTAAACAAAACACTCGGATTTTTTTTTCCAAAAAACGTTTAAAATATTATCATTAACAAAAGAACATGAATTTAAAATACAAAAAATGTATTTTTTAAATAAATTTTATCCGCAAGAGTTTATAAAGAAATGAATTTCAAATAAAAAAATCCGGATGAAAATAGGTATCCTATTTTACTTCTTTCCTCTACGGCTATCCCTCTGCAAAAAATCTGTCAATCGTTTGCTCTGTTGAGACGTGAAGAAAACACAAACAAACACAATTTCACATTTATAATATGTATATGTAAGTATGGATAATAAATATGACTACTTAATTTGTTACTGTTCTTATATAGGTGGCAACCCTACATAACGATTGAAAAACTGTTGACAGGAGAAATAATAAAGGCATTCATCCTAGGAATAATTTGACGTCTGCGAGATCCTTTCTCTTTTGTTACAAGCAATTTTAATGCCTCGGTTTATATTCGCAGACCCTGATTGATGTCGGTACAAAGGAAGTGTCACCACTAAATTGGCCGTAGTGTCGTCTGCCATGTCAATGTCAACACGGATTGAGCTGTCATCATCATTAGAACTTTGCGATTTTGCCATTATCAGATTATAAGGAAATTGCAAGGCGATCGTAAATCACTGCCGTGACAAACGATTTGCATTCAAAGTATGCAACTGATAACATATATAACATAGATGATACGCGATAAAGCAAACGCATTTTTAGGCGTTTTTGAAATATTTGCATTAAGTGATAGCATTTATTTTTTAAATCTAAATTTGTTGAAACAGAGGAGAAAAACATTTTTGAGATGAACGTCTAGGCATTTACAAAGCTTGTGATCAGTCCTTGGCTGGTTTAAGTGGCCACTTTATACACTGTAACATTCACTCTATTCATTCTGCCTATGTTTAAACATCTACATTGAAATCGTTTAAACTAAATTGTAAAAAATTCAAAATTCATTACTAGCGTTGCCTAGTAGGTGAATGGTTCAGCCGGATGAATCTCACCCACACAAAAAAGGTTTCAGCTCTTTTCTTCACAAAAGTCGACAGATGGAAGAGTTGATGTAATGTTATCATTGGAAAAATGGTGTATATAACACAGTGTGTAAAGTGGCCACTTAAACCAGCCAATGACAGGTAATAAGCCTTGTTAATGCCTGGTTTAAGTGACCACTTTACACACTGTGTAACATTCACCATTTTGCTTATGTTTTTTTTTTTTTTTATATAAAAAAAAGAAATATTTGCGTTCTTATGATTTACCCAAATATTTCATTTTGAGGGCCATTTTCAACGAGTTGTAAATAACTCACTATTAGAAAATGGAATCAAGTTGGGGTAGAGTAGGATTCGAACTACAGACCTTTGGTCCGTGAGTCCGAGACACTAGCCACACGACCACAACCCGACCCTCCTCCTATATTCCTTAAATTCTTTAATCTGATGACCTCTGTGAAGTCGAAGAGCTGAAACTTTTATCAAAGCGGGTGGTATTCTGACCGAATTATTTCTTCTACATACTAGGCAAAGCTTAAAAATATTTTTCAATTTTTATACTTATTTTTAGACTAGCAGGTTTTATCAACAATAAGAGTTTTGAGTTTTGTCTACAAAAAATTTGTTAAAAAAATAACGTAATTTGACATTTAATCATCAGTGTGGCCATATGAAGCAAATTGTTTATTCTCGTTCTTTCCCTCATGACTGAGGATGGCGGTGAACTCAGTCATTCTTTTTGTGGTCTGCCTTCGGGTAGTTCTGTTCTGAGCAGAGCGAAGAGCACTAGTCACCGAAGACTCCAACATAGATTAAACTAAGAAGCTCAATCGGGCAGGTTAGCAACCTCTGGACCTTCTTCTCTCCACTCCGTCCATCACAACTAGCTTTTCGAGGCTGTCTGGTCCTCTCCTGGCGATGTGTCTAAAATATGATATAATTCGCCTGCAGCAGCTGACAGTCAGTCTCCAATATTTACACATTTGTATGCACCACCGTCCATGGAATCAGGAGCATTCTTCTCTAGTACCACATTTCGAGGGCATCAATCTTTTGTCTCTCTGATTCTCTCAATGACCATGTTTCTGCTTTTTTTTATTTGAAATTTTATTTATTGACGCTTACGGATTATAATATTCATCATTTGAAAATAACATATAATTTATCATTCATACGCTGTTGTTGAAAATAATATTTTTTATATCTATTAAAATGTTATTCTGAGTTTAGTTTTGTCTGGTAGTTTATTGTATAAGGAATGTTGTATGTGATATTATTCTGATATTCTTGTATTGTGTTCATGTTAATTACATTTTTTTTCAAGTTTGTCTACTGATATCAATGGCTAAATTATGAATACATTTTAAAGATTTAAGTTGAAAAAGTTCATTAAAATATAATTGCTTAATTTTTTTAAAGTTTCTTTAGTTGAAGGGAGGTCATATACTAGCATCAATATTTTATTTTGCTGTCATTGTAGTCTGTTTATATCATTTTGGTTTGTTGTTCCTTAAAGTTGTTGCATATAACATATTTAAGATTTGACATGATCTTTAAACATATGATTTTTTCTGTCTCAGTCATTGTAGAGAAATGTGGAGGAAATGAGAGTTTTGACGAGATGAACATTTGTATTTTTGGCAATACTTTGATCCTAAGATACCTTGACAAGTCTATCCATTGCGTTTTTGGTCATAGCGACCCACCTTTTAATTTAAGGGTCACAGCTATTAGTATCACTGATATTTGAGCCTTAGGTCATAAGAATTTTTATAAGATGTTTCGATCACCATTAGTTAAAATCAAAAAAATAATTAAATGAACCACTTTCTACCCCCCAGATAATAACTTATACAGAATAGCATCGTCTACTGAAAACACTAAAATATGTAAAACACTAATATCCAAAAGCACCCGTGCCCGAACAATTGTTCCCAAGTACTTGGCTTATTCATGCATTTTGTCGTTTAGTAATGCAGTAATTTGGATTGCGGCCGCAATAGGAGTTCTCTTGTTTAATGCATATCTGCTGTGCACCGCGGATAGTGAATGGCTGTTAGGTCCATATGCTCCACTTTTATGATTGCTGACCATTCGTTTGCAAAATTCGTACCAAATGTCGAATATTAACACACTGGTGTGGAAATATTAACGTACAGAGAGTCGCACATGTATGATTCAGATGTACGACATTAAATTAAATTGTCAAAACTAAAAGTATACGCGGTCGCTGAGAATTTTGATGAATAGGTACATAAACATTGTTTTTGTCACTTTCTCGTTGCTCGTTAATCCGATTTTCCACCACAGAACCGATATTTTTTTGTTTTAAAAAAGAATCATCATCATCATTCCCTTTTCATCCCTAATTCTGCACAGGGCACTGTATTGGTACACTAATCGCAGCGTATCATTTTTGTTGCATAAAGGTAAGATAATCAGTCTTACGCTTTAGGTACTAGTCCAGGGACTATAAAATATTCTGGTGTGAAAACACATTTTAAAATATATTTCAAATACATAAATTTCATATCAACCATGTCGGGAATTGAACCCGAGACCTCTCACATGGTAGAAAAACGCGATGACCATTACGCCACGAGGCCGACAATTAAGATACAATTATGAAAGAGTATTACAATAAAATATGATGTCGGTAATTTTTGCATTTTTAAAAAATAGTTATTATATTTAAATATGGTACGTCCGAAGACGGCAGATAAAACTAAGAACGTCTACAGTTTTTGGATGGTCCTCTTTACCATAGTGAACGATGAATCCACATAATAATGCAAAAAAACACTACTGTTTCACATAATCCAGGGAGAAAATACAGGAATACGTTCGTATTAAGAAAAGTCAGACCGTGTTCCCTCTTAACGCTTTATAGCGTACCTAGAACAACGTAGTACATATGTGTGCCACCAGAATAGAGGTACAATATTTTGAGTTTGTCAAAATGTTTGTAGACAAAATACTCCCTAGGGGGTGAAATCTAGTATTTTGTCTATGAACATTTGGACAAACTCAAAATATTGTAATAATAATAATTGTTTTGAACCGGGTTGTGGTCCCGTGGCCAGCGTCGCGGACTCACGGATCAGAGGTCTGAGGTTCGCAGTGTTCACACCCCGCTCTACTACAATTTGTTTCCCATTTTCTAATAGTGAATTAATTACAACTCGTTGGCGGTCTCCGTAGTGAAGTGGTCAAAGTGAGAACACAAAATTAAAATATGATGTTTCTCAAGCCTGGGTGTTCTGTGATGTAGTTCACCACTGTAATCGGGCTTCCAGGCCTGTTGTGGTTCAAAAATAAAAATAATAAAAATGACCCCAAAATTGAAATATTTTGGTAAATTACAAGAACGCAAATATTTCTTTTTCCATAAAAAAAATGACCAACTGGTCCAAGAAATTTAAAAATTGTAAACTGTTTTTAGGTGTTGGTTGCCTAGTACGTGAAATAATTCAATCACATTAATCTCTTCACAGCAATAAAGGTTTCAGCTATTTAATATCACTTAAATCAACAGATGGAAGAATTGAAGAAATTTGGATGTTCTAACATAGGCGAAATTTTGAATGTTACACAGTGTGTAAAAAAGCCACTTAGACCAGCCAATGACAGGTTATAAGCTCTGTAAATGCCCAGACTTCCATATTTCTTTCTCTAAAATGTTCTTTATCCCTGTTGTAATTTGTTAGAATTGAGGTATTTCTGTTCTAATATTTAACTTAAAAAATTAAATTAGGCTTATGACACGAGAGTATCGTAATAACGTTTATCTGTAGACCAGTTTTCCACTCAGCTTTTTCATTCTATAGATTTATCATTTTTAAAGGGAGCATATTTGATTAGGATTGCAAGACCTAAACCGACAAAAAATATATGTCCTGTAAAGGCTTAAGGGCGAGAATTGGGCAAACAAGGTGTTCTGCGGGCGGAATTACTGGCAAATAGTAAATGATAAAATATTTTTAAAATACATACGATAAACATAATGTTATTTCGCTTTTGGAGCCGCTCATACAAACAAAAGCAATTCTAGGATTGTCAATCACAAAGTTAGCTGCAGTAAACAGCAAAACAGAGGACCGCAGGTACTCAGGCCGAGAATTGCACGCGCAACTATGAACCACCCGTTACAGGTTTATTGTTAAACCAAAAACCCAAGACCCAAAAACCAAAGCCAAAATTTTCAAAGCTTTTGTTGTTTGTTTATTCTGTTCATTAACGCCCGAGGGGCGTTTACAAAAAAATAATAAAATAAATGCTAACAGGCTTGAAAATAAAACATAAAAGATACAGAAAAACACATGTGAAATTAGTAAGAAAAGTTAGAAATTAAGAAAAAATTAAAAGAGATATACCAGAAAAGTTATACAAAGTTAATAAAAAATAATAATACTGAAGGTTAACAAGAAAAAACAGTAAGCATATAAACAAAAACGCAAAGATACAAGTTGATAAATAAAATGCTGAAAAGCAAACAAAGTAAATAGAGTCTTACGGTGAGCAAGAGAGAAAAATGTGAGTAAAATTAATAATACAGCAAGCATATTATCGCAAAAAAAAGAAATATCAAAAATAAATGTAATGCGTATTTGCGTAATACTTAGAGCAATTGGATATTATAGCAAATAAAAACAAGTAAAGGGTACAAAGAAAACAAGTGAGTATTTTTTAAATTAACGGCGTTGAATTGTAAATAATGGTTTGACGAGCAGCTACAAATAAACTTGATATTATGTTACATCCACTCAATCAAACCAAGAATCAACCTTGAACCTCAAGAATGGAAGGCCCCCATCTACGAAAATATTTGATTTTGTGCATCGTATTAATTACCTACGCGTTCTTGACTGTCTACTATCTCTCCGCAATATTTATTTTTTGTTATAAGAATATGCAAAATTAATCTTCTACAAAAAAGGCAATAAACAAGATTTTATATATTTTTTTCAGTTTAAACTAACCCCATTGCAGACTTTGTACAATTACATTATGACGATAACTGTTATTTTAAAATAATAATATTTATGCTTACTACTTGTTTAAGTGAATTAGTGTATTGTATGTATGTGGCAATGTGTAGTGGATATAAGTGGGCTTATTGAGCAATGATATTGTAGTGAGCTTTTTTGTTGGAATGAAGTGGTTGGTTTTACTCACCGCAGTTTTGTTGTAAAATCGCGTGAAATTAAATAAAAGATTCACTTACATTGTTCTGAAGTTTAATCGATACTAGATGAATACAATATTATACGAAAAGCGATTTGTTTAAGTACAACACTAAATTAATTAACGGTTACACGAATTTATATTATGTGGGTATTTGAAAGTCTTAGAGAGAGCAAAACGCTAAAGAACTGAAGTCAACGAGGGAGACGGAGATTTCGGCGTGCCTCGATCATGCCGGCGTCAAGCAGTTCCGGTTTGCCTTACGCGGTGTTGCTAGCGGTTTAAATTCAGCGTTATTGCGTGCCCATAATAGCAATAAGTTATGATATTTATTTTATCTTTTTTCATCTTTTTATTTTTTAATTGAGAAACAACAAAAATTAATTTAAAAAATTAAATTGTACATTCATCCGGTTAAAGTTTTTCACAAATATAATGAGAGAAAATGTTACGCAGTAAAGAGAAAAAATAATATATCAAATAAGAAAAGATAAAAAAAGACCAGTTATATTTTGTTTTTTATGCATTTACGAGTATATGTGTGCTACAACTAATTTGTTAGTGTTCAAAAAGAGCCATGAATATATAAATTAAATATGCTATTGAGAAATTCTAACTTTGTTACCATTTTTCTGTTGAAATTCATTTGTGGTCTATTATTTATAAAAAAATACTTAATTATTTGATTTGATTTATTTCGATAATATTACGTTACAATCAAGAAATTTCACTTTTGAGTTAAAATAAGTATCTGTTAGGTAAAGTAACAATTTAGAAATATTCTAAATCAATCAAAATAAAACCACAAGACGGAATACAAGAGAGATCAAAATATAAGGTGTTCAAAGAAAGATGCAATCAATAACCCTTTAAGAACCAAATTGGAGTTTCCTATGCAAATATGCATAGGAAACTCCATTATAAACTCTTCGAACCTGTTGATTTGTTTGTTGAGTATAGAACTCCGCATTCTCTTTTGTCCATCATCCCTCCCTAGAAGGGTATCACAAACACATTCTTAGGGTTTACGACGAACCCGTATTTCGTTTCAGGTACGTAAATTTTAGTTTCGTAAACTAAATTAAAAACATTAAACACGGAAGGCAAGATAAGTCGAGAATTTATCTGAGTTTAATAAGTGTTTATTCTCATGTGAAATAAACAAAATACGCAAAGGTTCGGTAAACGCTCACATAATATCGATAAAAGCAAGATCGTGTATATTACTACCGTTCGCTATATTTAAATGTTCAAACGATAATAAAATTAATTAGAAATCGTGCCTGTAAGGCAATGTTTACTAAGTAATCTAATCTAATCTAACATAAAAATAATTAACGATTATTATCTCTGAAGACTTGTTAAGGTTTTCTTACAACATTATTATTGCAACAGAGAGGGAAAACGTTTTTGATAAGTTTACCCTCCAATTATTGTTGCTCTATTCTAGATCATTTTTGGTACAAAACTGAATGTTGCTTTTATTTTGTGTATGTATTTTTTTGAATTATATTAAATATAGGTATATATTTATTTATTTTTTTATTATTCCTTTCTTCCTGTGTAAGTGTTGTTATCAGTTTGTATTTGTTCCAAAAATTAATAAATAAATATTATTGGATATCAAAAACCTATAATCGTCATTTTGTTAATAAAGTTAATCATAAAGGTGTATTTTGTGTTTGTAAATAAATAATGTTTTGGAAAATGTTTTTTTTATTCTTAGTTCGCTTTTTGATAAAAACAAATCCAGTACACGTAAAACAGTAGTTTAAACATTATAATAAAACAATGCATTACATATAGAAGTAATTTTGTAAGTTTTACTAAAAATATAACAAGAAAATAGTAATACATATAAAGTTATCTTTCAAATGGTTTTAGAAGCATTATTTTTTAATGTTGAATTTAAATCCTTTTAAAAACACATATAATATTTTACGAAATTAATTAAATTTTATATTGTTTATTATCCATATTACTTCATTTTATATGTTTTTTCTTTAAAATTGTAATTATTTGTTTAATTTTTAATTTATGGTATTGATGTTCATTTTTGTTTTTTCAGAAATTTAGTAAAATAGAGTACAAACAAACAAACAAACAAACCATCACACTATTTCTCCGTAGGGGTAGGCAGAGAAGATAGAATGCCATATCACTCTATCTTGGCATACAGACCTCGCTTCCTCTACATTCATACATCTTCTCATGCACGCACACCGATTATTCTTACTTTTGACATGTCCATCTTCAAGAATTTGATGGACTTGATCGTGCCATGTCTTTCTCAACATTCAACATTCGCATCGTAGATCCTTTTAGCCGTTCTTTCGCTGTCCATTCGCTCTACGTGTCCAAACAAACGCAGCACCCCTTTCTTGATTCTGTCGACAATGCATGTCTCAGCCTTACACACTTCACGGATCTCGATATTTGGCACTTATCATACATCGTTTTACCACACATTCACCCGAGGGATCGCATTTCGACAGCATTCAACCTACATTCTTCATCATTTTTCCAATTCTATACTTCGCTCCCATACATTAGAGTTGGCATAAGAACTCCGTTGTGGACAGCTAGTTTAGCCTCCTGCGATAAACATTTGTTTGCCAAAGTAGATTTCAGTGCACCGTTCAACCTGTTCCCGGCACTCACCCTCCCTTCAATATCTATAGAGTATCATTTTTATATTTTTAATATTTGAGCTATAAATAAAATGACTTAAGATATAAAATATAATACAACATGTTACTCAAATGTGATATAAAATAACTGATGAACATATCTTAGCGAATAAACACTTCTTTAATTTTGGAGATGGAATCGAAATATTATAACAAAACTGAAACTCATCAATTAAATCATTTGGAAATTATTGAAATCAAAAAACCCCTCCAACAAAATTAAAATATTAAAAATAATCAGTTAAATTTATGTCAAAGCCATATTTTTAATATTTTCCCTATAAAGTCTACCTTAAACACAATCACCACCTCCCCCTCCCCTACCCCTTCCCAGCCATAAACACTATTACCCCCTCTTCTATCCCTATCACTTATCTGTTCATTGTTTCTTTTACATTATGTTTGTTTAATTATTATATAATCCTGAAGAGAACAACGTATAGTTGCCGAAACTAGTCAGTTGAGTGAATATAAAGTGCTTCATAAAACAAAGTACTTTTATTTATACATCTAAAATATAATTGTTTAATTATTATATAATCCTGAAGAGAACAACGTATAGTTGCCGAAACTAGTCAGTTGAGTGAATAAAAAGTGCTTCATAAAACAAAGTACTTTTATTTATACATCGTGTAAGTGTCCCCAGCACGGGTAACCCTAGTGGGGTCACATTTTTTTATTTATCAATTATAATTTGTAAGAGAAAAAATATGAATAAATAAAATAAATAAATAACTATGAACCATGGTTCACTAGATGTAGTTCGTGCGACAAAATATCATTTTTCCTTTTTTTTGTAAATGCATAATTTGATCAATTGGAGACTTTTAATTTTTTTCAAATTTTATTAATATTGATGCGAAAATAAACTAAAACTGTCGTATGAAACCATGTTACAATTGATTTAGAAATGAAACCGCGTTACAGAACGGCAATGAAATGAAAACGCAATTCCATTTACGGAATTATTTTCTGGAACGTTAGGTAATTTTTTTTGAAGTTGACAATTTTTCTCAATAAACTTCCATATTAGTATTGCATAAACTGCTACGTAATAAAAAAAAAACAGTTCCCGGCAGTGAGATAATGGTTAAAATTGGTTGCGCGCGTAACCGATAATGATAAAAGAAGAATTAGATTATGAATAATCATAATAATATTTTGAGTAATCCGGTTTTCCATTTTAGCATTCCCTCTTTTGAGATATTTAAATGTGTTCCCCGAAGCGGTTTATTGAGTCGGTTAAACCGAAAGAAGCCACAGGGATACAAATTTGGATAATTAAGTGGTTGTTCTATTTGTGTTGTTTTATGGGATAAATTCACAGAAAACTATGGCATTTTTACTTTCTTAAAAAAATAATTTAGAAACCCAAAAAGCAATTTTCCGATTATTAAATTATCTTTCTGAGAAAATACTACAAAATGGTATCTACCACCTGAATACTTTTTATTTTTATATTTTTTAGGAATAACCCGCTAAGCCTCTCTTTTAGCGTCTCGTTAGTATCTTATTAACAATAATAATAAACACGTTTACCAATGACAACGTCATTCAGATATATTCAGAAGTTAATTTGTTGCAACGGAGAGGGAAAAACTTTTTTTTTAGACGGAAACTTTTTTCTTCACAAAAGTCAGCAGATGGAAAAGTCGAGAAAACTTAAATGTATAAACAAAGATTTTAGCTCTTTTACTTCATAAAAGTCAACATTGAGGGGAGATCCTTAAGCCCACCATCCACCCGCAGCTGTTATAGAGTCCTGGGGGACTCTCTGTCAGCTGCGCATAGAGGAAAGTTATTATAAATATTCCTAAGGAATACAAACCCTATGCAGATTAAGGAGGGAGAAAGAGGACGTATAAACAGAGGCCAACACGTCGTCTCCACCCCTCAGGATCCCCCCAATGCCTCTGTTTTTTTTTATTAAAAAAATATGTATGTACACGAACAATTTACATAAATAAACGTATCCAAATATACAAAAACAATTTCCTAAAACAATAGTAAGGATAAGAAACATAACTTACACAACAAACATAAGTAAAAACACGGATATTTACAATAAAGGAACGGTTTTGAAAAAAAAAAGCACTCCCTGGGTGGTCAGAGGCAGAGGATCCGAATACCTCCCCCGTAAGGGGAGGACAAAACAAAAGAACGTGTGCGTTCCGCTCGGAAGGAAGCAGAGTCCCAACTGAATGAGCATCCCACAGGAACAGTTGCCTGTCCCACCATATTTTACCCAACTAGGCGTCCGCGCATCTGAGGAGCTCCCAACGCGATACCCAAGTCCTGACAAACTGACAGAAGAGTGCAAAATTCGTACTGTTGGCCATCAGATCCACATTCGCATGACCCCTGTCAGAACATTTAGCATCTCATCTCTGGCATCATCTGATAGCACACATTGCCACAGGATGTGTTCGGCCGATTGATGGTTATTTCCGCATGCACAGCTCGAGACAGGGGCAGGTCCAAGTTTATGAAGCTTGTCTCTAAACTCCTCATGTACCGAAACCATTTGTGCAGTATGATGGTCAAACACCAAGAACTAACTAAACATCCTGTGTCTGATGGAAGGTAAAAAAGACCACGTTTATCTCCTCGTACATGCCATGTCCCATCTATTCTGCTATTGATTGAGAGTTACGCCCGCATAATATCACATAATACGCTAAATCTTGTCTCGGAAGGTCAAAAGTCAACAGATGGAAGAGTTGAGGAAATGTGGGTCTAGGCAGAATGGTAAATGTTACCCAGTGTGTAAAGTGTTCACTTAAACCAGCCAAAGACAGGTCAAAAGTCCTGTAAATGCCTATACTTCAATATTCCCTCCTCAAAATTATTTTCAAAACAAGGTTTTGCTTCTCTGTTGCAACAAATTTAAATCTGAATAACTCCTTAGAAAAGAAATCCAACCTGTCTGCAAACCTTTGGACAAACTCAAAATTTTGATATTTTGTATTATTTCCTCCGATATATTAATCCTCTTTCGAGAATGGGTAGCCAATATAACAAATAACACAAATACTTTGATGTCTTTAAGGACTTGGTAAGCGTTTTTCAGAATTTTCTACTAAAATTATTGTTCCCCCAGATAATATTTTTTTGTATAAACGGGCAAATTGTTTTCATTAAGTTGTTTTAAAAATAGAATTATATTATGATTTTACATTATTTATTTCGTTAAAAAAAAAGTTCTGTGTAACCGGTAAGCTGTGGACAATTAAAAATAATAAGAGGTCCAATTAAATATTTTTGTGTATGTGTCTATGTTACTGTTAGAAGGGTGTTGTTTTTAAAAAAATAAAAATGACATAATTGCATTCTTGTTTCATCTTTTTTTAACCTTTGGTTTACCGTACTGAAAAATCCGCGCATTCAACTTACAACTTACTCATTCGCTCACCAACATTAGAAATTTCTAATCTGGAAAACAAAACATTTAAAGGTGCTTCAATCAACTTCATTAAGAGTCAAATGTGATAATATTTGAAATTTAATGGCTAAAGACATGAAAAACCACATGGTTTGGCGTTTTGTGGCAGTGGTACAGGCTGGCCTAAGTCACACGTAAAACTGTTACTTGTTCGCAAATATATCTATTGCAACAACAATAATACGTAAACAATAATAACACTAACATGTACAATAATAACAATAATACACTCAAACAAGTACTTAGCATAAATACCTTTTATTTATTTATATATTTTACAGAAACAACAGTCAACAATGATTAAATAACACAATAAAGATAAGGTTTAAAGACAGACCAGCAAAGTTTCTTAATAAAAATTATACATTTATAAAATTGTGGTACAACAAAAGAGTAAGTGTAGAGTTGTGAGTGTGTATATTTGTATGGGAGTAAGTATTCAGGTGTGTGCGTAAGCGTGAGCATCACTAAATAGCAAGCGGGAGCGAATCGCAGTCTGAAAAAATGAGTCTTTAATTATCTTTAGATAAATTAACGTTAAATGTTAAATATATCTATGGATGAAAAAAAAAGGGATTATATATTGAGCAAAAACGATGGATAAAAAAGTGTGTTATAATAAATGGTATCCTCATAATGTAATTGAGGCATATTTTATGTACATTTCTACCGGTATATTGAAACCATTGTATAAATTCTATAATGTATTTTGTTTTTATGAGAAAAATACAAATAAAATAAAGAGCTTTCGAGATAATCGTATATTCAGTAATTTTTTACTTCATCGCCGCGATAATGCGACACATCGTTGAGTTTTTTTATTTTATAGGTGATTTTTGACAAATCCAGCCGTTCTGTACTATAATTTATTATTTTAATTACCTTGACCAGTTGTGGAGCAGTTGTGGAGGCGAAGCTTTTTAATCCACTGTTAGTGTATTGTGGTATGCATTGTTATGTATTTAAACATGTATAACAATACTAAAAACATTTTACTAGAATCATAATTTTTCATTTAATTTGACAGGTTAATAGAAACGTTAAGTTCGTAAGAAAGAGTATTATTTATTATTTGTCTCTTATTTGTTACACTGGAAATCCACTATTAACTATTTTTATGGTAAGTAGAATTCACATTATGTACACAACCATGATTTTATCATTTTTTTATGACAATAACGTAGTAATATTAAACAAGGTGTTTAAAAACCTGAAGACCCAAAAATATTAAAAAAATATTTCCTTTGAATTGTACTCTTAGGTAAATCCACTCGGGCGTAGAATATATTCACGAAATAGCTCTATCCTTGTTATGTAATTTTCCTTGTTTTATCTTTTAACTCTTCATTTACCGTACAAAAAATCCGCGCATTCCGGTGCGTAGTTATATATATATTTATATATAAATATAAATATAACTACGCACCGGAATGAAATATACGTACGCACTGAAACATTATATATTTATATATAAATATATATAGTTGGATAATTTATATAGCGCCATTTTACAATTAATAAATATCCCAGCACGTCTTGCAGCTACAGAGTGCATGGACGGTTGAGATTCGAGTTCCTTGTTTTCAATTAAGATCAATAAAAAAATATAACAGATAGGAGCTAGATTACAGGACGTCTTGCAGCTACAGAGCGCATAGACAGTTGGAAATTTAGTCCCTATTTACACATTTTAAAAATTGACAAATAAATTACGTGTATTAATGATAGTTAAAAAAATGATAATATGAATAATCAAAAGGAGTAAGATTACAACACGTCTTGCAGCTACTAAGCGCATAGACGATTGGAATTCTAGACCCCATTTACAAAATTTATGCATTTTAAAGTTGACATATGAAAGCTAGATAACCAATCATCGTGCAGCTACAAAGCGCATGGACGAGTGGAATTCTAGCAAAGTTAAAATGATATCAATATATTTACAAAAAATAGAGTATAGTAGTAAATTTGTCTAGAGTTCATGCCAAGAAATAAGCAATAAAAACTAAATAAATAAAGCACTGTTTTAACTCCAAGGTTAACAAAGGGGGATAGATGCTCAAAGAGAAGCTTTTGTTGACAGTTGGTAGATACCGTCACCATGTGGCCCACTGGTTGCTTGATAATTATGGGGATTATGCCTATTGTTTCAACGACTTTGTGTCCATTTTGTTCCGTATTATTTCGTTTTATCAGACGCAACATTCTTGTTAATTTCACTTTTTTACATGAATATTACACAAACGCGTGTATGAGCGCGAGCGGTTTGATTTATCATTTTGTATGTAATTAGAAGGCAAATATTTGAAATATGTATTTATCAATAAATGTCAGTTCACTTTAAGTAGCACTGTTGTAATTTATTAATAATGGGTGTAGTATTCCAAATAGCAAAATTAGGTACTTTCGCGTCAAAAGCTGATGCATTCTTAAACGGTTTTAATAGATTCATTAAAAATTGTATTATTTTAAGGTTACAGACGCATTTTTTTTAAAAGTTTCCATTGTTTACTATTTGTCACATATTTTGGTAAGTATAAAGTATAAAATAATGCTATTGAATAAATAGGCTTCTTTTTTTCACTGTTTGTCTAAAACATAACTACACTTCTACACATTAACTAATTGTTTTTTAACACATAAAAACTTATTTTTTAATTTATTATAAGATTATAAGCTACGGTTGGAAAGGAACTATATTTCACGCCCAGCCCATACGGTGGCTATTAATACATATGTACATATATCAAGGGATTTCTCATCTGAAAAACACAATATTCAAAGGTGTTTCAATCAACTATATTTAATGATTTAGAATTGTTGCAACTAAACGGAGGTCCTTGACGAGTCGTTCGTCCAGGTACCTTGAAGTAAATGAGTGCTTATAAATTTGAGCAGTTCCATGTAAAGTTTACAATCTTAAATAAATTCAGTAAATCTATAATTGTATAAACATGTTTATATTATAAACATAACCATGTTTTGTTTTAAATCAAAAAACGTAATAATATTAAACACAGTGTTTATAAACCCGGAAACCCACTTACTTTAGACGTATCTACAAACAATGATGTCGTCGCGTAGTAATTTATTAAGATAAACCCATTACACAATACAGCCGGATAACAGCGAAGCATACTATAGTTGAGCGTACTGTGAAGCAATCTGTAATTTATTAAAGCGACTAATGAAAACCAGGCACCCTTTACGTGTCTTTAATGATCTTCGTTATTGCGATACTTCGGTGTTGCGTAGATTAAGGAAACCGAAACATGAAGACGTTTAATGGAATGTCTTAATAAACACCCTATAGCCGCTGTTAATTATTTCACGAACGATATTTAAACTGATATTTTTGGTGAATTAGAGCGTTAATTATACAAGGTTTAGCAGGGTCATATCGCGAAACATCTAACACTTCAGAGGAACTAAGTTTTCTTTAAAAAATATCCAATGGTATTTTTGGAAAATTGCATTTTTTTGTTCTCTTTTTATTGAGATTCTTGGAAGGGATGCTAGTCCGAGACATTAAAGATTGACTCCATTTTTAAATCAAAAGTTTTTTTTTTCACAGTGAAATAAAAGTTTAAAAAAACTAATTAGGATTTCTTTGAAAGTTTACCGTAAGGAATGTTCCTCTGAAGTTTTACGGTCTGACCCTAAAACACTGTGTATTTAAAAATATGGCTCGTTTCAGGCAGGTCGTACAAACTAACACGGCACGATATAATTATCTAGGGTATTTTTATTATATTTTAATGTATTATTTTTTATTTACTTAGTAGAATTGACTTGACTGAAGCCAAACAGTTTTAAATCTCAACACATACATGGTGTGTTCAGAAAATAATGTCAGTGAGTCGATTATAAAGAAGTTATTAAACGTTTCGACACATTCTTCAAAATAAGCTCCTCTTGTGTTGATGGCTTGGCTTCAGTGATTTTTCCAGGCATCGAATGCGTAACTGTAGGGCTCTTTTGGAATGCTTCTTAAAACCGCGGTATAAGCTGCTTGGATCCCCTTGATAGTCTCAAAATACTTTTCTTTATGGGTCCTTTTAGGCGTGGTAGTAAAAAAAAGTTGCAGGGAGCCAGGTGCAGACTGCAAGGAGGCTGATGAATCTTTGGGACCCCTGCTTTGGCCAGGTAGTTGGTGATGAGGAAGGTGCTGTAACACTGTCGTGATGCAACTTCCAGTCGTCTGCGGTGTTCGGCCGGACTCGTTAAATCCTGTGTTTTAGTATTTTTAGAGCTTTGAAGTAAAGTTAAGCTTTCACAGTTATACTGAGTGGTACAAACTGATGATGGACCAGTCCTTTGATATTAATTGTTCGTGCCTGATTTTAGACCAGTTGACTACATTTAATATCTGGTTATAAACGCAATGAACATCGTCTTGATTTTAGATCTGCTCATCCTGGCCTTCTTGGGGCGAGGGTACGCCGACCTTTTGTCGATCCAACAGATCAACTTTTTTAAAGGCTGTCTTGATCATTTAAACAGTTTCCGCAGCAGTCTTGTCAAGTTTTTAGCAAAACTTGATCGTCATCTTTTGCTCTACTGACGGCTGCATCTGCAAAAGACCCAGCGTTTGATGGCTGACTTCTTCCACTACCATTTCCAACTAGGCTCCGACGTTCAGTCGCGTCGATGAAGTAAAAGATTTAAGCTCTATATGGCATTTTTCTCCAATTACTAATAAAATGCCTCTTAATATTTTTATATTCCATTACCTAAAAAGGACTACAATTTATTCTTTTGTTAACTTTTTATATTAGATATAAATGTTACTAAAATATTTAAAGAGAGAAACCCCTAAAAAAAAACAGATTTGTAGGTTGGCGGGTATTCAAATGTATGTGTGCATGCTCCATTATTTTTTATTTAAGTAATGAAGGAGATCTAAAATGACTCCAAATAATACAAAACAAAGCGATGAGGATAATATTAAGATGTGGGAGACGAACAAATGTTAAGAAAATGATTCAACTTCTAGATATCATGACAATTGATCAAAGAATCAAATTCAATGTTGCCAATGAAATAAACAAAATTATTAAAGGAATAGTTCCGAGATATTTTCAAAATAAACTAAAAAATAATGAGTTCTTTCATAACTATGCAACAAGATGATCTAAAAATATAAGACCGGAAAAGAAATCAAAAGCAATGTCCCAGAACTGCCTTATGTACAAGGGAATAAAACTATTTGAAGAAATGCCAGAAAGCATAAAAAATGAAATTAATGTAAATGTATTTAAAATTTAATGTAAAAAGTATATATTTGAAAAATATTAGATAGTATATAGTGTAAATAGTGAATATAATTAATGACAATGTACATATGAAACAGTTAATATTATAAATTAGGATACTAAATATATAATAGTGATAAATAATGTTAGAATAAGTATAGATGTAAATATTGTGTTGTAAATATATAATAGACTATGTTACATAGAACTAAATAAATAAATAAATAAATAAATATAAATATATGAGAAAATTGTTCAATAAAAAAAAATACAGATTTCCGTATATATCAACAAAACAAAAACCGGAATTTGCTTCAAAACAAATGAACCAGTCAAAAACTAGCTCTGCTGTTGAACTAATAAAAAAATAAATCTGTGTAATGCCGACTACCGATAAAAATATGAATGTCTTAAAGGATACCAGTAATTAAAAAAATAAGCTGGCCGTTTTTTTTATTTTGGTGAGTACGTGAATAAATCAATCTTAAATTTCGTGTGCATTTCAAAGAACTCCCATGCGGAAAGCATTAAGTATGAAGAACTATGAATTGTATTAAAATATTCAATTCGTAATAAGCACCTTTTAAAGAAATGTGTAGCAAAACAATCTCTGAAAATATTTTTTTAAATACCTTTTATCAATCGACCTACATGTTCTAATTTAAGATACGGTGAGTAAATAAAAAAATTTATTGTAAATAAAACAACGAACAAGTAAATGAAATAAAACATGTATGAAAAAAATTTTTTTTAAATATTTTATTTATTTGAAAATGAAAACATTCCGTCCCTTTTTTTTAAATGTGGCATTTTGCCTCGTGGCGATTTACCCAGCGAACCCTAATTCTGAGAAATATATTTTCATAATAATTGGAAATTTGGAGCAGTATACAAACAACCCGATTTCGTAGATTCGTTCTCTATATCCGAATTTTCTGCCTCATTACTATGTTTTTTTGTTTTACCGCGCGTGTTCATAAATGATACATATTTTCCCAAACTGGAGAAAAAAACGTTATTATGAATACGAAATAAGATCTAAAATCACTTTTGGAAACTCCATAGTCATAAAAGATCGTTAATCATACGGAAAAGAGACATTTCGCAAATTTGGAAACAAAAGCATAGATAATATTATGAAGAGAAACCTTTATACTGTAGATGAAGCAAATATTTTTTGTATGCAATAATCGTGCCTCACGCAAGTCTTGAATTACGGTTTTCCAAAGCGAGTTTCTCTAAGTATTAGGTGTTAAGACAGGTTGTGTCCGTTTTTTTCAAAACAAAATGATAAAAGTTATACTTCATTTGAAATAAATTTTCTAATCTATAGGATATCGTCTTTGTTTTTACGTTATATAAATTATTTTTTATTATTTCATCATTCGTAAACTTGTAATACATTGATTCCCACACATTCGTTTAAAAGGCATAATAGCATTTCAACCAAATGCATCACATAACTTCAAGTTCGTAAAAATCTTATAAACTCTTAAAAGACTGTGGTAAATAATCCTTTTGCTCGCGGAGATATAACATCATGTTACCACTAGTAAAAAACGGAATATTCTAAAGTTCAGACATTTTAAAATAATAAAATAAAAAAAAACATGAAGACATGCTGTTTTATAATCCTTTTTCGATAATTTATTGAAATAAACATATTATTTAGCCCCGATGTAGAAAAAAAAACACAAATTCGCCGTTCATATTACTCGCGTGCATCCCTCATTACTGTCATCAACCGACTGAACACTGAATCTGTTTTATATATAAAATGTTATAATGTGTTATAACACTCGCCACAAAACAGCGTCTCTCTCTTCCTTGTTTTGAGTTATATCTTCGTGCTCTCTCTTATACAGTAGTGTTGCTGAATTAGCGGACATTTATTCTTCACGTAGCAAGGATATTTTTTTTGAACTAATATCTAGCCTTGTTAAACAAATTTAACTTTCTAATTCCGTTTTGAAAATTTACATTTAATGTTTACAAAAAATACGAGTTCATAATCTTAAAAAAAAGAGAGATAATTAAGTCTTGTGTCCTATGTCGACTAGTGTGACATCACAGCCACACAAGAGTTATTTTTGTTATGCACTTAAGAAACAAAATATACTTTTTATATACACCATCTTCATTATCAAAGCTTTATAAACTCCATGCATAGGGTACTGCAATCTCAAACCAAATGGAGTATATTTTATATTGGAAAAAAAAAAAATTAAAAAAAAATCTTTATCTTAGAACAGGCTGAGCGAAGTTAGATGGAGAAAAACCTTAACAGAGGACACTTCATATTCATGTTTAAATTCTCTACTGTTATGATATAAAATAATAAATTCACCAATAATATGTTACACAAAGGTAGGGTGATGGGATGATGAGTAAGGAGAAACTTGCCAACCACTGCATTACTTACTATCTTCACTTAATTCCCTTTTCCAGTAATTCCATCTAAGAACATTTTTCGTCGTTTGAATATAAAAAATGCAATTATCCTTGATCGAAACTAAGCTTGATAAAACCGGCCGCGATGTAAATGACAGATAATGTTGATGGATTACCAATAGACGTGTCTTCATATTTTCTTCTCACTTGTGGTATGAATGATGAGGTTCCTCCCTTATCCACCACCATTCCTCTGCACCTTCTACCATCCACTTTGTAGAGAAGTATGAAGTAAGATGGAGTGCGAGTGGAGAAAGTAGTAAGTGAAGTGATCAGTATTAAAGGTGGGCTTATACCTGGTCTCCATAAGTTTTCAAATTTGAAATTAACGGAGATGTTTTTTTTTTTTTAAAACAAATATTTTCTGTTATAATTTTAACAAATGTTTAGATTTCGGGCCCATTCAAATAGTTACATCTAATAGAAAGGTCCAGAACTCTGGACGGGTGTTTTTGACTTATTTGGTTATTACTAAATGTTTTTAACTATTTGTATTTAACCACTTACCGACTTTTCTATGTCTACCGGTTTCGATACGTACCTGTCTTTTCGTCAGGACACCAATTAAACCAACATGCAAAACCTACTATACTCCTTCACCATAGTTGTTACGCAAAAATATAAAACCAACACGACATGCATTTTAATAAGTACATGCACTAATTGGGACAAACATACACTGATTATATTAGGAAAATATTTTATGTTGTTTGAAAAATAGTTGAAAAAGAGGGGAGGGGATGAAAGGAGTTGAGTGAAATTGAGTTTAATAGGTTTAAGGTGATTATTATAATGGAACATCGCATAACGGGCTATATTGAAAGGTTGTTTGATAATTGATCAAAGGAGCGTTAATTTTCAAAGCTTTCCTAATGTGAAATATTTTCAAATAATTTACTTTTGACCCTTTATTATTTGTGACTCGAATAGTTTCCATGCAACTCGACTGTGGAATCATCTTCCATTCACCATCAAAGATGTTACTGCAGTATCGCTGTTTAAATCGCGTCTGAAGAAACATCTCCATTCTTTTCCTTAGTCTCTCCTCCTTTCCTGTTACCTCTTTTTTCCTTTTTCCCATTGAGTAATGGTATTGATTTAAGATAATATATACACAAATACATTTATTACTTCTTGTATATATCTTCAACTTTAATATTTTTTATTTTATTTTCTTTGAATATGTTTTGTAACTTGAATTTTCATAATAAAATTTTTATTATGTTGAATGGTTGGAAAAAATGCTATTTGACAAAAAGCTTGCCGAAGCACAATTAACAATATGCACAAAAACTCCCGTGTTTTTTAAAGTCATTATAAAAATTGATTAGGTGATTTGCAAATTCGGAGAAATAGTTATTGTGAAGACATTTTATATGTTCTTCAACACGAATATCATTTTTTTTTATGTTCTCCCAACAAACAATACAATTGTTTAATAACATATAATTTTTAAAAAAATATTCCCTTAAAGTTCATGCTTCAAATCTTAATAATATGTTTGGTTATTCTTAATAAAAAACTAAAATCATTAGATCAAGAGGAAAGTAAAATAATCTCTTGGCATTAGTCGGTGCGTTGTCCTAGCATACCAGGGTTTGATTTCCAGAAATGCCGGCATGAAAAAATAGTATATTTGAACATATTATAGTCTCCATAGACTTGTGGGACTGACCGAGAAACCAATGCCCACTGTCATCTGACCTATCGCCCTTTTAAGGACATTGCAAAAGGTGAATCATAAATTTCTGTATGTAAAAAATAAAAAATAAATAATCAAAATATTAATATTATTGATTATCTTATACGGGTGTTGAATTGCTGACAGCCAGAGAAATAGATGATGACCTTAATTCCCCACTAGGAAATAAAATAGTTAGTCAGTACCAGTGCAGTAGTCTATTTGAACTCAGAATTATTGTTGCATGTCTACTATTAATAGTTAATGTTTACCCATATATCTATTGTGTTTTGGTCATCATACAAAACATTGTCGTATATGTATATAGGTATGTGTACGGTTCAGAGGACCGGCAGCTGACCGGTGTAGAGGAGCCAAATAGCCTGCTACGGTGGCATGCTTCTCCGCTCATTATTTCTGCAGTACCAACCTAAGTGTATTTTATTACTACAATTATGATTTTTTTACTAATATTATGATTTATTTTTCTATTTATTTATAAATGTATGTGTATATCTATGTAAATATTTATGCGTGTGCATGTATGCGCATATATTATTTTAAATTTTTACTACTATAGAAAAGAAAAAAAAAGGTTTTTTTATGTAAAATAAATAAATGAAAATATAAAGAGAACACTATGCATAACTACTTTATAAGCAAAAACATCCTTAGGCACCATTAATTAAACGCTTATTTCAGTCTAGAGATGAAAATAAGTGAATTAATTTACTAATCGAATGATTAGTAATTGAATAAATTGAATAATTCAATGAATGATTTATTTCCGGTATTTTATAAGAGATACAGAACAATGTTTCGATTTTTGTTTCTTACGGTCGAAATTGCCATAGAATCGGGATAAAAGTAAGTATCTTCTTCGACATCCATACAATCATGACGGGGGTTGCAAATTGCAATTAATTTGTTTATATCTCGTCAACTAATATAAGTATGAACACGGATTTAAAGAAAAAAATTGATTCTAAATAATCTATAAACTCTGTTAGATGAGAAAAAAAAATCACCCATTTATGTAAATTGGATGTTTTAAAGAAAATATTCTGTCCATCAAGATTATCGAGAACCCTACGACAAATATATAAAACATTTCTAACAAACATAGGTAGCAAAATACTGGCATACAATATATTCATAAACATGATCAACATATAAGACTTCAAGCCAACTCATGGCAATCCATATTCACCTGACACTGTGTTAATGGCGAAGAGATGTACGAAAAGCCCGAAGATCTATCCGAATAATAATTTCAAGTTGCGCGACGAATTGACTAATCACACATTCTGGACGTTGGGGCATTAAAACAAAAGTTACTCTTAGAAGATTTGATAAACATCAGATTTTTACTTCTAGTGACACGGTTGTGATCATGAAAAGTAATTGATTGTAAAAGAAATGTAATATTACTTTAGCATTAAGTATTTTGAAAATACATATAAGGTCCATCTCCGTTTTACGTTTCTTCAATGAAGACAGATAGCTCTATTTAAAAATATGAAAAGTTTCCTCTTTGCAATCCAAATAACCTTGCCACTTTTCTTAGAAAACGGTATTAGATAGATTAAATATAGGCAATATAAGTCCTATAGAATGGAGACCAAATTGGAGAAGCAATTTTTAAATAGGCGCTAAAGAGTTGTACTAACTCTGGGCAATTTGATCAAACTCATAACGGTGTGATCACAGCATACAACGAGTGAATAAAAGGCCCTTAAAAGTTTGTTGCGCCTTAAAGCCATAAAAAGCAGCTTAGAGAAGGTAATTCCGACAAAAAATCCACTAGAGAAGGCAACGAGAAATCACTCTCGTCATATTTTCCCAGGAATCACAGCAACGAGTGCGTCAATAAGCAGTTGTGCTGGCTGCGGAATATAAAAGTAGCGCAGGACAGAAATGCTTTCGCTGCAGTTATCGCCAACGTCCGGGGGACAAGGCACTGGAAGAAGAATTATATTTTAGACTAGCGGACCCGACAGACGTTGCCCTTCCCGAATGTTGGCTAGCCTGCTATTGCTTTTGAAAAAGTATTTTCGTTGATAAGTAGGTACCTAGGTACTTGTTTATAGTTGAATTCCAAAACATAAAATAATTAATTTTCGAATATATATTTCTTTTTGAAAATGTCGAACTCGGCTCTTTTCACCAACTGGAGAGCAATTAATTCATGAATTTATTTTAAAAAGAAATAAATGGGAAGAAATTATAAGGAATGTAAGATAAGAATCTGATTGGGATCCATAAAAAGCAAACGTTGTTTGTAAACTTTCAATAACAAAAAAAACAACATCCCTTAATTTTTTTGTATGTGCATTCTCGTCGAATGCAATCCTGGTAGGTCGATGAAAAAAAAATTTATGCTTCTAACTTTTTTTCACATATTCAATTGAAAATTTTAATATCTTCGAAAACGCGCAGCGCAAATATCTACATTTTGCTAAAAACCGCACGTTAATCGGTTTAGCCGTTTAGGAGAAGTTTAGTGACATCACACGTACAGAAGATTTATAAATATGAACTAATGGACCCAACAGACGTTTTCTTGTCCGAACGTTGACTTGCCTGTTATGAGCTTGGAAAAAGACTTTTCATTGATAAGTAAGTACCTAGGTACTTGTTTATGATTGAATTCCAAAACTAAAAATTATTAATATTCAAATGTTGAATTTTTTAAGCAAACGTCAAACTCGGCTTTTCTCACTTACGGGGGTGCACTTTATTCATGAACGCCAATTTCAAAAATGTGTTGAATGTCCGTTAACATTATTTTAGTATTACCAAAAATCCAGTAAAAAGACACGTTATCATCATTCCCTCTCCGCACCTAATGGTACATAGGGCCTTGCATTGGTAAACCAATCACAGCGTATCTTAATCATTTTTGTTACATGAAGATAAGATGATCAGTCTTACGCTTCAGGTACATTACACCACGAAACCGAATGAAAAAAAAATAATGGAAAGAAATTATTTAAAAAATTAAAGAAACAATCTGATTGAGATCCACAGAAAACGAATTCTGTTTGTAAACAATCAAACATAAATTTTTTCATACACAAAAAAACAACATCCTTACATTTTTTTGTATATGCATTGTTTCGAATGCAACCCTGGTAGATCGATGAATAAAACATTTACGCTTATATATAAACAAAACATAACTTCTTTTTTACATATTGAATTGAAAAATTTAATAACTACGAATACTTGCAGCGCAAAGATCTACATTTCTCTGAAAATTGCACGTAAATCGGTTAAGCCTTTTAGGAGTTCAGTGACATCACACGCACAAAAGAACTATATACATAAAGATATGAGGTCAAACTAGTTAGAAGTAAAGAATTTTGATGGTATTATTGATTTTGATGTCCATCGTCATTCTATTGATAAAACCAGGAAGTTTGAGAGATTATTTTACTATATTATCAATGTATTATCAGTGCGATCATTTTATAACATCAGGTTACCTAGGGTTAATCTAAGATAACCTAAAGTTACCACACGGTGACTCGAGGGAGTTTTTTCACATAGCATGTTAAAGATTATTTTGTATTTTTTTCAAAATTTTTGAAAAAAATACAAAATAATAAGCAGAGCTCATCTTTAATTTCAAAACATATTTAATTGAATCTGTTGCAATTTATGGGGCACCAGTTCTTTTGTTTTATACCATCGATGTATAATTAAATGATTGCTGATAACCCGCGATTGGAGTTTATAGTTTATGATTGATACCATTGTTATCATTAATTATTATAGTGCTTTTGAACTTATAGATTACCTACGCACTTATGTAGACAGGGTAAAGTCTAAGCTTAACCAAGTACCAATTACTTAACGGATTAATAATACAGTACCAGTAAACCCGAAACAGAGAATGGTAAAGATTTGAATAATATAATCACCTACCGACTTATTGATACTGCTTAAGATACCTGTTTTATTTTTTAAAACACTGAATATGTTACTTGAATTAATTGTCATAATATATTCTTTATCATTTAAAAGAACAGGTAGACGAATTTTTAAAATTTTAAATTTAAAAAAAAAAAAAGGTTTTTTTTTACAGTATAGATTAGAGGTAAAACAGAGTATTCAAAAAATAAAGCGTCATTAAGTTGCATTGAAATACATGAATTGATATATGAATTGAGATATGACTTGAAATTTTCGATTTACTTTGTTTTATTTTTTATCTTGTTTTAATTACATTTATAAGCACACACTATTTATATATGTGTTTAATTTTTTTTTTTATATTTAAAATTTATTTAAGTAAATTGCTATTCTTTCATTTTGATTGTATTATTTTACTCTATTTTCTTACTTTAAAAAATAAAAAAATAAAAAATATTTCTTTCACTATTTTTTTTGTATAATATTTTATATGCATACAGTATTATGTCTGTACTCTTTTTATTTGATAATTAATTAAAACTAATGTCTGAGCTCCCGATGACAAACTATCGTTGAATAGTTTATCGGGACAAAATATTTATTTACTTATTTTTCATAAATTTATTGCAAAAAAATAATATACATACTTAATAACAAGGAATCTATATAAAACCAACGAATGTATAATGAAAACGGAGTGTTTGTTGTTTATGATAATCTTCATCTAACATGGCACAGCCTGTTCTAAGATGGAGATTGTTTATCTTTAGAGCATAAGTAGTCCTATACTAATAAAACAATAACATAAATAAAAAAACTGAAACTACTTAATTATAAATGCCTAGCTAATCAAATATAAAAATATAAAGTATATATATATGCCAAGAATACATGTTACTTAAACATAAATAATATAGGATAACATATAATAAAACAAATAAAAAGCAATGAAATACATAAAAATATAAATAATATTTGAATAATTTGTTTTCTTAATAATGTATTAGTGTTGTAATAATGTGTTTATTTTATTGAATAAAGACTCTTTGAAAAAAAAAGTGAAAATGGGAAACGAAAAATACCACAAAGGCATGGCCTGTTTGTGGGTATACAAGAAAATGTTAATGAGTTTTCACTCCTATAATAAATAATAAACAGTTATAATATTTTCGTGTAACATAAGAAAGAGAAAAAAAAATATTTTCTAAAAGGTTATATGGTTTTTTTTAATGGTAAATAAAAAAAGGAAATAAAAAATATTAAAAAAAAAACATAAAAATATTTCTTTAGAAAAAAAGAGTTTATATCTTTAGTTAGTTAAAAGAAGGAAAATTTTGAATGTTTGGAATCAATGAAATATTATCAGTAAAAAAAGAATTAAACATTTTTGGTCCTATAAAATATGCATTTTTCTGTGCGAGCCTCGTTTTACAATGTGGTATTTCTAACACACGTTTCCTTCTTTGACTTGATCTATTTGAATTACTTGTAAATAATTTTTGGTTCTTAAATATGTATTTTAAACATTGAAAACAATTTATTTGTCTTAGGTCTAAAAGTTAAGCTTCTTGAAAAGCAAACTTTGTTTTACGATTCTTCATAATATGATATAAGATTAACTAACTAACTAACTAACTAACTATTAACTAATGTTAGTAAATATTAGTATTTAACCACTAGCCGATTTTTTAAGTCTACCGGTGTCGAGAAATACCCGTCTTTTCATCAGGACACTCACTAGACCAACACGCAAATACTAAAATACACATCCACCTTCACCATCACAGTAGTATATTTCATTAAAAAAATATACTTTTTGGGAAACTGCATAAAAAAAATGTAAATTGTGACACCTTCGTATTCTTTTGTCGATTATTTCATATTTTTCAGAGTAAGCACCAAATTTTAAAATAAAAATTATACCGAAGGCATTCAACTATGAATTTATGAAAAAAAAGCATAATATAAATAAATTATCATAATTGTAAATAATACATTTATTTAATGAGTCATTATTAGATTGAAAAAAAAAGAAACAAAGAAAGCCCTGTAAATGCCTAGACTTCCATATTCCCTTATTTAAGGTATGCTTCATCCCTGTTGTAATTTGTTGAAGAAATTCTCTTTAATGAATAATAACATAAAATAAAGTGCACATTACCAAATACAAATTTTAAGGTAAACAAAACACAAAAAAATCGCATGGAACATATATAATAGCTAAAGAAAGGTTATCCTCGGAACTTTATTCGCTAACATGAAACCTAAAAAAAGGGGTTTTTGGAAAAAAAAATGAGGGAATGTACCTTTGAAATTTCACGGTCTGGCCCTTAAACACTGTATATCTACCGGTATCTATGTGTATTATTAACGATTTTCTTTTTCTTTCTATAACTTCAAATTTTACAAACTCATTGTAATTATTTTGTATTTTGCAATGTTTTGTATCGGTATAAGTTAGTTTTTGTATTATTAAGACACTTGCCTAAAATGCGTTATATTTTTTACAAAAACATATTAAGATTGTCATAAATATGTAGAGATGTGTTTGTATTTTAAAACATTTTTAAATAAATAAAAGTAATGAATATTTTACCTTGGAAATCTGATAAATTATTTAAGAAAACAATGGTTTTCGTCGTTAAAATCAACTTCATCGTGTATTTTGAAACAAATGAACAGAACGGAGGCTCTACTAGGAACACCATCCCTTGAACACATAAATGTAGATATTTAGGCGAGCGTTAGAATAAATAATATATGTTACTGTCAGAGGGTAATTAGTAATGTCGTTAGGTATAGGGGAGGCGAATTGAATAATTAATTTTCCGCCTTTACTTTATTTATATTTGAAATATAAGCATAACATTTGTTTCAGAATAACTTTGTCGACGTCTATCAACATGCTTAATAATAAATTAAACTCGGTAATTCAAGACATAGATACTTCATAAAAATTAACCTAATTTATGTTATTCATTGGGTTGATAGTTTGCGTTCTCAGAGAAACAACATGCTGAAAGGGTTCATAAATATTACGTAAAAACGTGTTATTTATTTAATTTTTTGAATATGCATATTTATGCATTGGCGGCACTTAACAATTATTTGAGATAACAACAGCAATTACGAAAAAAATAGTATTTACAAAAAATCTTAATTTTAGGCCAATTAGTGTTTTTTTTACATATTACTAAATACGAGGTTAAAAAAAGCTTACCTTTTTCGGGTTGCCCCGTATCACTCCACCTCCAAAAAAAAAAAGAAATTCAAACAAACGAACCACCACGCCGTGCCGTTCCCCCGTAAGCGTGGACATTAAAAGCCCCCCCCCCCACTTATATGGATCCGTTCAAAAGTCCATGTGGCCTCTTTTCAGATCCACGCATTACAAAATATTTTTACTTTAGTCTAATAATAGGGAAATATCAGGTTTTTTTTTTTACAATTATGAATTAATAAGGGTAAATGAAATGCTTCAAAGTCAAAAAAAAAAAAATTTGCACTTATTAGTAGCATAAAAAATATTTTTTAATTCATCATTTTGAATTCCCGCGAAAACACTCTATTTCATGGGCCACGCCCGTCATACGTCACAAACCGCGTTTAAGTTTGACGTTCTGTCATTTTTGTATGCAGAAACTGTTGTGTATTATTTCATCTGAGTTTATTTACATATATTAGTGATTTTACAACTATTTTTTGTGCAATATATCTGAAATAAAGGGCTTTTAATACTGTATAGTACCCAATGCAGGATTATTTTGAAGACAACGCCAGAAAAAATAAAAATAAAAAATAATACGAAATAAAGATAAAAATATAAAGCTATAAAACAATAATACTAATGAACAAAATGCTGTTTTTTTTCGGATTAAAAATAACAGATTTAGTTTGAATTTATTTAGTGATATAATAGTTTTTTTATTTAATTTGGGAGATTATTACAATGATTCTTTAAAATGTTAAAAGATCAATTAACTTATACATAAATATAAAGTTGTGTAAGAGACCATAAAAAGACTTTGCTTTTATAATCAAATTATTAAATTACAAACAATTAACAAAAATCAATTTCTTTATCAAATACACGATTTAGGTAATAGATTTTTCTGAATTATGTGTAGTCTGCCTAACTAAATACCACCTGTTTTAAGGCAGAAATTTTAATGCAAAATAAACAATTATATTACTTCTTAATAACTTTTTATTATTTAAGATTGTATTTTAGTAAATTATCCGATTTTTATCTTCCCAAACCTAAAATAAAATTATGTCGTTATTTGATTGGCAATTTAGTTGCGCGTGGAGAAACTCGAAATTTAATCCTCTGAAGCTGAGGTCAATCGACGCAATTTGTCGAAAGTAAATCTAGTTTTTTTTTTGCAAACTAAACAACGATTTCACTTTTCTTTATTTTGTCTTAGAGTCTATTTACTAAGCGTGGTAGTAAATGTGCCATGGTCATCTATCCGGACGCATTAAGAGCACTTTTTTCTGTGAAATATCCTTTCACTTTTTGGCACGTTTGCGCATGTCTATAAAATGATTTATAATCAGAATATGAACTGTAAAATAAATAAATTAAAAATTTGCTAACTTCACTAGAATTTAGCAAATTTTTCTGTGCAAAAGTTTGTGTAAAAGTTGCTTCACTCTTATTCGGGTTTCGCCTGCCCTGTTCACAGGTTTTTGGAGTTACATAAATTATTGTATTGAAAGTCTGAGGAAAGTTCTTTATAAAGATTATCAGAGTTTTTGCTGATTGTAACTGAACCTTAATTGTGATTATTTGCACTTGGAGTCATTCCATAAAAGCTACATTTTCTTCTCGGAATTTTGTTACCATTTCTACAATTTATCTTTCAGTTTTCTTATCCGTGTAATACGGACAATAAACCCATGGTACAACTGAACGTAGTTATATAGAAAGCAGCCAGTCCACAGTTTTGAACAAATGAGATATTGGTGTTATCGGGTGCAGTAAGGTCAATTCTATGTTTTTCTAAAAACAACCAGGTGACTTTCCTACAAAAAACTGTAATAATCACCTTATAAAAATAGTGTATATTCCAAAAATTGAATTTCTTAGTTTGCAGAAAACACTCACAGCTCTAGATAAATCTTACGGTATTTTTAAACTACTACTTCAACTGGTCATATACACAATTGGTAATTTGTTTGAAATATAAAAAAAAACTAATGCGTTAATTGTTTATCATTGTCAAAGTCAAAAACATTCTAACTGTTGTGTAGATGTGATTATTAACTATTTTCACAAAGGTGCTATTATCTCAGTTTAACTTTTCTATGGCAGGCTACTTTCAGCATAACTACGTTCAACTGTTAGTAAGTATAATATTTACGAGAATATAAAACTGTACAGTAAAACAAAGTTAACGAAGTCGCATTACCCGAATGCTTAATTTGCCTTTTTATCACCCTGTACTTGATGAAGTGATCCATGAATAAATTGAGACAAAACAAAGAACCAACTAAAACAAAGGAACAAGAAAAACTAGATAAGTGGATTCCAGAAAAGAAACTGATACCTACTCTGGCAAAAAAAAAACATAATTAACTAGTCGTTATTTGTGCAAGAATAATAGTTTTGCCATTAAGCACATAAAACATCGCCAGCAACCCGGGTGAAAAATTAACTTTCATTTTATTTTCAATGCACTCAACAAATATAAACGTGCTATTTAACTAAGTTTAACTAATAAATTACAGCAGGGAAAGAGAACATTTTAGAGAAGTGAACATGGAAGTCTTGGCATTTACAGGGTTTATGACCTATCATTTGCTGGTTTAAGTGGTCACTTTACACTCTGTGTAACATTTACTGTTGTGCCTATGTTTGAACATTCTTACTTTACATTTGATAACAAACTTAAGTTCAATTCAACCATCACATAGCCCACATTTTGTCCAAAATATGTGGATTTATTTTCCGAATATCTAAACCATTAAAAGACAAAAAAATGCAATTACATCGTATAAATCATTATTTTGTAGTTAGCTTGAATTTTATAATATAATATGGTCTCCTAAATATACTATGCATATAACGCGGATTGAATTGGAACGAAATCTTATTAAACGGTACTGTAAATGTGTTCCTACAGCAAAGGCAAGCATTCAAGAAGCAAGCGGTGTTGTCATTCCTGATTCGCGATGACACACTTGCCATGTCCGCCTGGATTATGCGTATTTAAACCTTTTGTAATTTCAAATATATTTTAAGACTGTTTAGATAAAGTGTTATTTATATTCATTAATGCCAATCTGTTAAGGCTAACATAAGCCTGTTAATTGGCTTAAAAAAAAAACACCTTTATTTCTTCAATTCTTCCATCTGTTGATTTCAGTGATGTTTAAGAGCTGAAACTATTATTATTGTGAAGAGATTCATGTAACCGAATTATTTCACATATTAGGCAACGTCTTAAAAAAGATTTTCCAGCACTTGGACAAACTCAAAATATGGTAATTAAACCAACTGGTCTAAGAAGAAGCATAAATATTTTACCTAAATTAAGAATCAAATAATCAGCCTTTTTAAAAATGTTTCATCTCTGTTGCAACGAATTTGGATCTTACTTTAGTATTGACTATTTTGGTAATAAATAGTTTTTTGTCATGCTATCCAGAAAAAAAACTCCTAATATAACCATCTTCTCGTTCTTTCCATGTTGTTTTACTTGATATTATTTTTTAACATTTCTTACGGTAAATTTTTATTTTAATTTTCTCGTTTAATTTGATATAATATCGTCGTAAGAGTTTACTTGTGTATGTTATTTATAATATTATATTTCACTCTTATTTTTTTAAATATACCAACCACATTTGCCTAGTTTAAAATGCCCGTTGGGAGTAACTAAAGCTTATAAATAATAAACTCCCAATTTGAAAGAAAGTAGGTTTTAAGATACTTAACAAATATCCATGTTGTTATTAGCAGCTTGATTTGTTAACTAATAATATACTTATCTTTTCATTATGACAGGACTGGCGTGTAGGGTGACCATTATTGCAACGACTAAACATGTTTATTTATCGTGTTTTATGAATGAATCTGAATCACACGCCACTGTGCATGTTAAGGGCTGAAACACTGTTATAATGTATTACACTCTCGCCCCCGCCTTCGCCCCTTAGCTAGGGGAGAGAAATAATTATAATTATCACCTACGGTAAAATTAAACGTTAAAACTTTCATTCGACGACTTCTCTGCTGTAATTTAAATTGCTTACATAAAACTGATTGTTGTGCGAGTTTTAGTTCTGTGTTGTGTATCTTGCTGTTTGTCTCATGGCCAAGTAAATAGTGCCTATCATGAATATAGTTTTGAGCTCGATTCATTCTGTCTGTGTTTGAAAATACATATTTCTTCAATTTTTCGTCTGTTAATTTTTGAAAAGTTAAAAAGCTGAAACCTCTTACCTTTTCCTTCTACTTTAAAAAAAATACATACATACTCAGTAACACCTGAAAACATTTTGAAATATTTACGCTTCTTTTTGGATGATTTGGCTTGATTAACAATATTAATTTAAATCAGCCAATGAAAGATAATATAAAAGCCACGTAAAAGCTTTGACTTTCATGTTTCCTTCAATAAAACCTTTTCCATCTCTGTTGAAATATGTTGACCTTTTCAGGCCTAACGGACGTATCTAAAATTCCCCAGGCAGCATATTTTTTCAATAACTTTGTTGATGATCATAATATTGATTTCGTTTTTTACATCATCCTCTCCCGTAAAGTTAAGAACATATCAAAAGAATTAAAATATTTTTCTGCCGAATGCGTTTAATAATAATTCACATTTAACTTATCTTAACCCCCCTTGTAAACAGCAAACATTACAATTCATATCATTACAGTATAAAACCTTCGATATATTGATCAGTTGGCGCGTGTACTTTTTGCTATTTGGTAGCAAATTTTCAGCCGTAAACAAAAAAAAACGGATTTTGTTATTTACAATATAGGTACATGTGTTTCTGCTCTTAACTCCCCGCGTACCATCGCGTTAACACGTAGCGAGATTTTAGATCAGTGTTGTTCAACGTGTTGTAAAGAAAACAGCGCATCATAGTATCCTCCCGCATCAGCATTCTATAAAGAAAAAAAATGAATTTCGCAGAAAACTCGAAATATTGTGAAACAGTTTTAAAAAAAACTACCATGGCAATTATAATGACTTATAATTTTATTTTTTTAATGTTATTTTTATAGCATTTTATCCAAGGGTACTGGTAGCTCCTTCAGAAACTCTTTTTTTTTACCACCAGGCTTTGAATGGTTAATCTTATAGAGAATACTTGAGAAAAGGGGAAAAAAAAGTCCATACTAAAATGTTGGTAAATGCCTAGATATCCATATTCCGTTTCAATAATATCATCCATACATATTGTAATACGAAGTAAAAAAAAATTAAACCTGTTTTTTACGAGAGTACTTTTCTGTTTTTTTTGTTACATTTTTTATATATCGTCACAATAAATATTTTTTAATTAAGCCCGCGTAATATAATTTTTTCAAACATCATAAAAAGTGTAAACATTATGTGATTATCCGTGGACATATCCAATATCTTTATTGAATTAGCTACCCAATCTTCTTTTGTGTTTTTGAGAATTTTAGAATTCAGTTTTATGGTTCGTTATGGTGCTGTAAAACTTTATATGGCGTCTGATGGAAGATACGGAATAAAAATAGCAGAAAAGTACATATAGAAAAAGATGCTCACTTTATTATACACAGTTTTAATATTGTAATATTCGTTAGAATTACATTTTTGAATTAAAATCTTATTAAAAAAAGGGGAAGTTACAAATTTTGATTTTATATTAAGCAGTAAAAAAATATAACGATATGATAAAAAACATTTATGAAGTAAAATAACTTTCGAAATTCAAACTGAAGGTTAAGAAATATGTGATAAACAAAGTTTTAGAGCTTACACTTAGGAAAAAAAATCTTTCACATAAATAAAAAATAAGTTAACAGTTTCCGCTAATGAAAAAAATGCTTTTTTTATATGTTTATACATATATTTTTGTTAATCTTTGCTTTTAATTTTTGTATAAAATTGTAAAAGATTCAATATGTCCATGTATTTATAATTTTCTCAAACTGAACGGTTTGGGTAGGTAAGAAGAAATTGCCTTAAGGCAATATGCCCGCCCTTATATGTATATTTATTGAATATGTATATAAAGTGTTAAATAAATTAATAAATAAATATTTAAAAAAACACAATGACTTTAATAAAGTGAGCAGACCCTGTATATAGCAAATGGACTGCATTGCTTTTGGATATTGGATGAAATTGAAATATTGGAGTTTGAAATTGATTGCATACAAAATACAACCTCAAATATTATAACCAAGCGGAAAATTGTTACTCATTTTTACTGTTTATGTTCATTCCTTTTATCATAAAAACTGAATTATGAGTATGTATCAATCGATCCATCCATGTTTACTTCCCAATGGAGCATATGGCATTCAAAAACCGGATTCAGGATTCGTTTTTAGAACCGAATCTTGTCACGTTTAAAAGTTTCCAGTGTCTTGATCTTTTTTTGTTAAAAAAAGGTTGTTCCAGAATCACTGTTAAAATTTCTGTAATGAATTTTTTATTTTAATTCCAGTTTAGCCAACACTGGCGCCTTAAATAATATTGTTACACATTTTAAAATGTGTTGGTAACTTGTGGGTTTTCTTGGTTCATATATACAAGTATTATTGTTATTAATAACTTATATAGCGCCATTTTTGTAAAACAATACCTCAAGGGCGCTTTACAAAGTGATTTAAAAAAGATATGTATTTAACTTTAACTTTTTTAATTTGAGAAAAACAATGTACTTTGTCACCACATGCTAAGAATTTATTCAAATGATTTAGAAAGCAAGTGGGTTTTAAGTTTTTTCCGAAACATCGCTTCACTTTCTCAGTTTTTAACCTCTGCTGGGAGAGCATTCCATACCGTAGGACCTGCGACCGCAAATGCGCGTTCTCCGAATTTTGTGCACTGTTTGCGTAGAGGTATAATAATTTTACTTTTAAGTAGATGTAGCTGATCTAAGTGTAAGATGTCTGTCAGCTAGTTCATCTGGAATGCAGAGTTCCCTTTGATATTCTGGAGTAGAGTTGTGCAGTGACTTATACATAAGCCAACATAGTTTGTTTTTCACCCTCTGTGGAAAACGTAGACAGTGTAATTCCAGAAGTAGTGGAGTGATATGACTTAACTTAGAGATTCCAAAAATAAGTCTCGCTGCGGCATTCAATACAGACTGTAGGCAAACCACGAGTTTTGTTTTCCATCAAAACCCTGAGAAGTTAACATCGAGCTGATCAGCATCCCAATAGCAAACAATCTCTTGCAGTAGAAGAGACTGTTACGAAAATACAAGATAATTTAAATATCACATAATCTGTTGTCCATTTTGTAAATTGAGAGAGATGCTACAGTCCGCTGCTCTAACAATTATCATAAAAGGAAGCAATTTAATTAGCTCTACACTTTTACAGGTAACTTACATGTAGTTTTAACCATAGATATATAAGACCATAAAAACATTTGTATGTAATTTGAGACGGGTAGCGGTCCCGTAGGAGTGTCGCAAAGTCCTGAACGGGTGGTCCTAGGTTTGAATCTCTCCTTACCACAACTTACTTCCCATTTTCTAACACGGTTATTGTAGTGAAGTAATGACACCCATTTAGCACAAAATGTCGCTACTATGCTTGTCATATGACGTGGAAGTGTGTGGAGCCGCGTGGAACGTGGCGATCGGCAGGAGGTTGAAGGAAAATCATTCCGACGGCACTCAGATTGAGCGTTCCCTAGCTATAGGAAATATTTCTTAATGTCTTTCTATCTCTACAATAACCCTCCTTTCTTTAGCCACTATTAAGTTCTTACATTTATTTATGACTAAAATAAAATAGTCACAAAATTGGAATATTTAAAAGCCTCTTCATTAAATCCTAGAGGGCACACTTTGAAAAAGCAATGGCTAGAAGCAAGAATATCCATACAGTTTATAGAGAGAGAGAAAGATACAATATCATAAAATGTGTTCAGATGATTGATAAGTATATCCGCAGCAGCACGAAAGATAATCAACAATAATAAAAAGTAATCGTTTTTCATTAAATTAATTATGACCGGTTAAAAAGCTGGTCAGCCAGTAATCACAAATAATCCAAAATACTTAGGAGATTTCCCCAAAAGAGAACATTCAGAAAGTGAATCCCTCTGTTGATTATCCGATTTTAAGGATACTTCTTTTACCGTATTTTATTTCTGAAAAAGTTCCACTACGAACATTTCACTAATTAAATACAATCTGAAAACGTAAAACAAATGAAGTCAGATGTCTTATTTAGTTAGTGATGAAACACTATTCGGCGGCTGATATATTATATAAGTATAATAAAATACACAAGGTTGTGTTATCAGTTTTCAATAAAGTTAAACCTCGCCTTTGGGCAAGGCAAAACTACCTTTGTCTTATTTGATTTTTTTTTACGGGGTGCGGTCTTATTTTTTCTTTCGGACAAAAATGGTTTTTGCTTCAGTAAATCACTGTCACAACTCATATAAGAAGCAAATGATCGTTTAAATATGAAGCATCCACGAACTACCATTTATCACACTCAGCGAAGGGTTTTACATACTCCCCTAATATACTGGAACAAAAGTCTAATTTTTTAAGAATTTACAAAGGTACGAAACCTATGTTTACTGATTATTTAAAGTGAATTTGTTTGAATTTTGAAAGAATTTGTTTGTTTGAATCAAAGCGATGTTGAAAAAATTAGACCAATTAGGTACATGTTTTTAGATTATAATATTATGATAAAATGCAGTCAGTTAAAATTTTCACTGAAAAAAAAACGAATGTCATCATCATCATTCCCTTTCCGCACCTAACGATGCATAGGGCACTGCATTGGCACACTAATTGCAGTGTATCTTGATCATTCTTGTAAGATGAAGATAAAATGATCAGTCTTAGGATTCAGGTACCAGTCCAGGGACTATGAAATATTCTAGTGTAAAAACACCCCTTTCAATAAATATTTTGTTTCAAGCACGTCGGGATTCGAACTTGAGACCTCTTGCAGGGCAGGCAAACGCGCTGACCACTACACCACGAGGCTGACAAGATAGAAAAACGAATGTAGAAACTGTTAATTGTTCACATAGGTTTGTATGTATTTTTAGTCATAAAATTTAACAACAATATTTTGAGTTTGTTCAAATTTTTGTAGATAAGGACTGTGTTCAACCCCCTGGGGAGCTGTTTACAATAACATATTACAACAGAGATAATTTACACTTTAGAAAAGGTAATATATAAGTCTAGGCATCTACAGGGTTTATGACCTGTCATTGGCTGGCTTAAGTGGCCACTTTACACCATTCTGCCTATATTTGAACATTTATATTCCTTCAATTCTTTCATTTTAATATAGATGTTCAAATATGGGCAGAATGGTGAATGTTACGAAATGTTTAAAGTGGCCACCTTAACCAGCCAATGACAGGTCATAAGCCCTGTAGATGTCTTGACTTTAAAATTACCTTCTCTAAAGTGTTATTCACCTCTGCTGTAATGTGTAAACATAAAATTTAACATTTAAAATATCTAAATAGAAACTGAGTATGTAAACCAGTCAAATTTAAATTTTTTTTTTTTATAAATATATATGTTTTATTTTATTTTCACTGTATAGAACAGATTCCTTCAAATGAATTATTATATTATAAAATACAGACAATTTTCCACCGTATAAAGTTTAGGATAGTTCAATATGAAACAGCTTCTATGAATAAATGAGTTTTTAACATAGTTTTTTTTTGGCAATGGATAGCAAAAAATATTTGTTATTATTATTATTATTATGAATAACTTATATAGCGCCATTTTCATAATAATATACCTCAAGGGTGCTTTACATAGTGATTCTATTGTTAAATTAATTTAATTGAAGCATTTAAATTTGTAATTTAATTAAAACAATTTATTTTGTTGTCACATGCTACGGATTTATTTAAATGATTTAGAGAACAAGTGGGTTTTAAGTTTTTTCTGAAACATCACTTCACTTTCACAGCCTCGCACCTCTGCTGGGAGTGCATTACATGCCATAGGGCTTGCGACCGCATATGCGCATTCACCAAATTTAGTGCGCTGTTTGCGTAGAGGTATAATAACTTTTCCTCTCGCCGTAGACGTAGCTGATCTAAGCGTGAGACGCCTGTCAGCTAGTTTATCTGGAATGCATAGTTTCCTTAGATATTCCGGAGCAGAGTTGTGCAGTGACTTATACATAAGCCAACAGAGTTTGTATTCGACCCTCTGTGTGAAAACGTAGCCAGTGTAGTTCCCGAAGTAGTGGAGTGATATGACTGAACTTAGAGATTCCGAAAATAAGTCTCGCTGCGGCATTCAATACAGATTGTAGGCGAGTCATTTTGTTCATTGATAGACCTGCATAGATACCATTACAATAATCGACTCTAGACACTACAAACGCATTTATTAATTGACGGGCGGCATCAACCGGCAAATTTTTGCGTATGCATTTAATTTTTCTCAGCTGGTAAAAGCATGAACTTATCGTTCTACTAATTTGAGCGTCAAGAGATAGGTCAGAATTGAGTAAAACTCCCAGTAGTTTAACGGTGGGTAAAGCGGTACTCCTTACATTGGGTAGATCCGTATCTTGGATCAAATTCTGTCATCTGGCTGAAGCCACCCACAGTTGTTCAGTTTTTGATGGGTTTAATGTTAGTCTGTTTTCAGCCATCCAGTTTCCTATTTTCTTGATGCATCCATCAATTAAATTGACAAGCACACTTATCTCGCCTGCTTTGCAATAAAAATAAATCTGCGCATCATCTGCATAGCAGTGAGACCACAATCCACATTCTTTGATAATGTTCTCTATATCTTTAGTGTAAAGGAGATAGAGAAGTGGTCCGAGTACTGACCCTTGAGGCACTCCTGTAGACACCCGAAAGTTGGTTGAGCTTTTATCCTGGAACACAACTACGTATTCTCTTTTATCAAGATATGAACTGAACCACATATGTGCCTGATCACACCAGTCATGTTGGTTTAACTAAATAATTTATTGAAATGTGCTTAATAAAGTTGAGTGTATGGATAAAATGTAAAATATTGCTTTAAAAGGTTGAATTGCTTTAAGCATAATTAAATTATAATAGGTGTTAAGTTAGCGAGGAAAGGATTGGAATAAATGGATTTATCGGTTCTCAGAAGCGGGAATATAAATTCGTCAATGGTATTTTTGGCGGTTTTTCTAATACCGATACCGTAATAAATTTCCAACAATCCGGAATCCCATTCCCCCGCTCTCCCCATTTTATCATCCCCAAATTAAATTTATAGGCCTTACCTTTCCACTATTATAACAATAATAGAGATAGGGCAGAGTTTAATTGAAAACCTTAGAACAGATGTTAACTAAACTTCGATTTCCATAAAATCCATACATCTTGTTTAATCTTGACTACATAAACAAATACAGTTTTGAACGTTCAAAAATAAAAAAAATATCCACCTTTAGAGGACATTAATATTACTGCATTTACCGTTTCAAACCTAAATGATTTATTTATTAAAAATATACATTAAAACTAGCGGACCTGACAGACGTTGTCCTGCTCAAACGTTGGCTTGCCTGCTATTACCTTGGAAAAATACTTTTCATTCATAAATAGGTACCTAGGTAATTGTTTGTGAATGAATTCCAAAACTTAAAGTTATTCATTTAAAATATTGAATTTAAGTAGGTAGGTACCTTGGTAGGTACTTGTAAATGGTTGAATTCGAAAATAGAAAAAAAATTATTTTTAAATAAAGAATTCTTTTTGCAAATGTCAAACTCGGCTCTTCTCACCAACAGGGGAGCACTTTATTCATGAATGTGATATTAAGAAATGTATTTTTTTATTTATTTTAAATGTGAAGAAATTATTAGGAATGTAAGGAAAAAATCCGATTAGGACCCATAAGAATCTAATGTTGTTTGTAAACATTCAATAATCAAACTTTTTATAAACACAAAAAATCACTATCCTTTAAAAAAAATTGTAGATGAATTCTCTTCGAATGCAACCCTGGTAGGTCGATGAAAAAAATATTTATGCTTTTAACTTTTTTTTCACAGATTTGATTGAAAATTTTAATATCTACGAACACGCATAGCGCAAAGATCTACATTTCGCTGAACACCGCTCGTAACTCGGTTAAGCCGTTTAGAAGAAGTTCAGTGACATCAAACGTACAGAAGAATTAAATATAAAAAGATACATAAATAATATTTATATATTTATGTACATTGAAAAAACTCACTGGATGGTCAGTGGATACAAAAATGTTTAAGTAATTGTGTAATAATTTAAGCTTTCTTTATAGTCGCATGGATATGCTGTCTCATATAAAGATTTCATAATTATTGTGAATCCATACTATTAGAAGAATTCCATATTAAATTTGGTAATGTATCAAAAATAAAACACGTTTATTGGATTTCAATTCTACTTAATATTTTAAAATATACAAGAGCGTATTTTGTGACGCGTTTCGTCTTGTTAGGACATTTTCAAACTTTGTTTTGTCAATTGTTAGGACGTTTGAAAATGTCCAAACAAGACGAAACGCGTCATAATATACGCTCTTGTGTATTAAAAAAAATAGAATTTAAATCCAAAAAACGTGTTTTATTTTGGATACATAACCGAATGTAAAGATTTTATGTAAATAAAAACTAGCTTAAATTTATTTCAACAGAGAAGGAAAACATTGTTGATAGTCTCTCAGTTGTCTAATTTTGAGCCATTTCAGTTGCCTACGATGATCAGAAATGTGGTCAGATTTCCTAAGACCAAAAATATACCTTATGCATGTATTCTGGAGTCGCTAAAGTCTATAGAGTTCACATCTTAAATCAGTCATGGAAACATCAGCGTAATCTAGAATGGGTAGTAGTAATGCTTGTACAAGCGTGCATTTAGTATTAATGAGTAAGAATTTTTGCAACCTTCTAAGCGAATATTTTTGCCTCTTCTTTCACAGTAGTAGCCGCTCGATTGTGGAATAATCTACCCACTAATGTTAGAGACGCCCCTTCTTTATTTACATTTAAGTCAAGATTGAAATGTCACTATCTAAATATTTAAATTGTTCCTTTATCCTTCTTCTTTCCTTCCCATCCCCTCTCCTCTCTTCATAGTAAAGTGTTATTTTTTTTTATACATATATTTATTTTTGTTAATCTTTGCTTTTAATTTTTGTATAAAATTGTAAGATTCAATATGTCCATATATTTATAATTTTCTCAAACTGAACGGTTTGGGTAGGTAGGAAGAAATTGCCTTAAGGCAATATGCCCGCCCTTATATGTGTATTTATTGTATATGTATATAAAGTGTCAATAAATAAATGTAAACTTTACGTAAACCAAATAATCTTTCTAATTATACTTTTGTTATTTCAAGCCACCTTAAATAAAATAAGATCTCAAATTTTATATTCTTTGTAAGAAAAAAATATTGAAATTTTTTAAAGAATGTCCATCATTTATTTTAACCCGTTCATAACGACGTGACCCAAATGGGATGGTTTGTTTCCCGACATTATTCCATCTTTACTGTGCTATAGATCGGGTCCGTGGCGATAGAAATCGCATAAAAGTTAACGGTTATAAAGCCATGTGACTTACGTTAGCTGCGGTGGCCCAATATTACAACTAGGTTGTGTGAGGGTTGCTAAATGGACCGGGGTTGATTCGCCAAATAAAACCTCCCAGGAAGATCGAAATTATTATATAAAAGCATGGGAAAGAGGTATTTTGGTTCACGTACAAAGGTATTACAGTTTTATGGTTACGAGAATAGACCTCCAATATAAAAGCCAAAATTAAATAGCTTCTTGCCAACTTTAGGTGATATAATTTTAAGATCAACTACATAAATTAGGTAATAATTCACGCTTTGGCACCCTATATTTAGAATCCGTTAAATTGTAAGTCTTAATTACAATAATTATTATGTCTATATAAAAAGGATTTTTAAGTACTTCAAATGATTAACTCTACACATGAAAGCATTATAAGGCGGCCATTTTAACTATTAAAAGACTAAGGTAAATACTCCCTTTGTGTGCGGTGATGTAACATCGTGTTACCACAAGTAAAAGACGGAATATTCTAAAACTTAGACATTTGAAAAACAAAACATGAACACACACAAGTTATTATTTTTTTCCATAATATAAAAAATAAACATATAATTTAGCTCTTTCATGGCAAAAAAATATATAAAAATCATAAATTCGCAGCTCATCAATTCACAAGTACGTCCTCTATCACTGTCTACAACTTGATTTTTTTTCACACAATAGCAGCTACAGAACAGCGTGTTTGTCTTCCCTTTTATGTGTTCTATCTTCGCGCCCTTTCTAATACAGATGTATTGCTGTATTTGCGGACATCATTCTTCGGGTAGAAAGGTTAAATATTTTTTGTAGAAAGATCCGGCATAGTTATACAAATTTAACTTTCCAAATCCGGTGTGAAAATATCCATTTGAAGATTACAAAAATACAACTTCATCATTTAAAAAAAAAAAGAGATTTCAAGTTTTGTATCATATGTAGACTAGTGTGACATCACAGCAACACAAATTTTAGAATTATTCGAGTAGCCTGATTTTAACTCCAAGTTGGATCTCAAGATTTATTTTTTTTCGATTGATCTGGGTGTTGTAGTAAATTTTCATAACCTCTTTCTATATCCTCTCATTCCCACCTGCTGACAAGTCCCTAAAATTGTAACAAAGCTTAGCGTGGCATTCCATTAAAAATAAAAATAAAATAGCTTGTTTTTTTTTAGTAATCTAGATACAAAATGCTTTCGCAGATGGGATATTTTTTTGTTGTTTTTATTTAATTTAATTTATTGAATATAATTATGGAGAAGTACAAGCACTACATATCAAAATACGCATCTAAAATTACCCGGAGAACTACAGTAAATCATAATTATTTTGTAAATTTTATGTGCGTTGTATCAAAAGCAGAATGTTATGAATAAGTATTAATAAATATTCACTTCATTTGATATGCAGGATACCAACACACTTCACTATATTATGTCCCGCAAGCTCAGTATTGCTTGAACAAGTACTGCGTCCTGTTTTCCTTTGAAATAATCCGTCGGAGTATGAATTAAATACGGTCAGTTGGTTACACACAAGGAGACATCTGTGGTCGGTAGGCTTCTCACTACATCCGGTCTGACAGGAACAGGATGCCGGAATACCAACATATCCGGGGTCTGCGAAGGAATCTGGAATGGCGTCACGTGAGCTTGTTAAGTCGGCATTGTGACAAGAACAATGACCGACAAGAAAATAATGTCTTACTGACGTATCGAACTTAACAACATATTTTCTTTTACATAGAAATTGACTTTTTTATATTTGAAGGTAGGCAATTAGGCATATACATTTTATTTTATTCATTAAATTGTGCCCACGTAGAAGGGCATATATGAGGGTTGCTACTTAAGTTTTGAGATAGACAAGTAAAAACAAATATTTAAAATCGAAAATGGCTTTATTGTTTTTTTTTTTAAATATCTTTGAAGATCAATACACTTTTGCATGCGTTTAAATCAATTTTTGAAGCACTTTTTCCAGTACGATTGCGGTACCGACAAAACATGTGATTTGAGCGTATCAACAGCTTCTTAAGGCGTTAAAAACGTTGACCTTGCAATTTATTTTTGATATGCAGGAATAAGAAAAAATCATTGGGTGCCAAATCAGGACTCTACGGTAGATGACCCATCAATTCGATGTTTTGAATGATCAAAAATTCACTTGTTCGAGTTAATGTGTGATAGCTTGCATTGTCGTAATGGAGAATGATTCGTCTTCTGCAATTGTTTTACCTTGTTTTTTCAATCACTTCTGGCAAACAAATTGTAGCGTACTTTTCTAAATTTACCGTTCTCCGTTGCTCTAATAGAACGGTGGCGATATGTCCAGTTATTCCGAATAAAACGGATGACCATTTGCTTCGAAGTGCTTCGTGCGCGAACAACTTTTGTCGGATTTGGCTCTTCTTGAAAGACCCATACAGTCTATTGCTGTTTAGTTTCGGGTTTATATGCATAGATCCATGATTTGTCTACTACTACTACTACCATCACGCCATTTCCCCGTAGGGGTGGGCAGAGAAAATGGACCGCCACACACGTCTATCCTGGCATACAATCCTAGCCTCTTCCACATTCATACATCTTGTCATACATGCCCTTCGGTTCTATCTGCTTTTGACATGATCAGACTTAAGATTTTGGTTTATCTGATAATGCCACGTCTTCCTTGGTCGTCTTCGTCTAACGTTGCCGTTCATTTTTGCCATATATACTTGTTTTACCATTCTCTCGTCGTCCGTTCGTTCTACGTGACCAAACCATCTCAGAGACCCTTTCTTAATCTTATCAATTAAACTTGTCTCAGATTTACACTCTCGCCTGATTTCATCATTCGTAACCCTGTCATACATTGATTTCCCACACATTCGTCTAAGAGATCGCATTTCAACCGCGTTCACTCGGCTTTCATCCTTCCTCTGCCAGTTCCATGTTTCACTTCCATACATAAGTGTTGGGACTAAAACTTTGCACCAATCGACACGAGCCTTTTTTTTAACGATTGTCAAATTATGCGGTATTCAACGCGAACAAATCTTTTTGACGACCAAATTTTCATGCAATATTGATTATATGCAAATGAAACTAATGTTCAAGCATGCTTCAATCTCACGGTATGTCACATGACAATCTTGCAATATCAGTTCACGAAAAGCATTGATTTTTCTGGCACAACAGCCGATTTTAGACAACCTTTATGAAATTTGTCCTGTAAACCAGCGAAACACGGTGACTCGAGATGGTGCTTCAACATCAAAGGTCGCAACGAGTTGATCGACACCCTGTTGTTGGTTTAATTCAAGTCGAAAGTCACAGAAAATCATCGCAAATAAATTTTTCAAGTATTTGTACACAACACAAATATCACTCGGACGAAAAAACTTTCTGTATACGTTTACTATTAAAAATAGCAAACTTTACGATGAAAATATCAGATTTGACACATTTACACTGGTGTTACCATATCTTAAAACTTAAGTAGTAACCCTCGTACCATAACATACAAACTAAAAAAAGTGTTTTAAAAAAATATATTAATAAGGCACTATTACAAATCGTCACTTTTGTGAAAAAAGCTTGTAAAAAAAATATGGACTTTATTTTCCTAAAAGTTTTTGTTGAATTACTCTAAAAAAACCAAAACACGTATTCCCTTTTTTAGTTGGGCACAATCCTATTGATAGTATCATGCAATCGTAGTAAAAAAAAATATTTAAAAAATGTATAAAGCATTTGAAAACCCATCACAAATTTCACTTGTATGCATTGTAATGATGAATACAGGAGAAAAACAATTCGTTTGTTTATATATTTATTCATCTTATAAGATGTACTATACTAGACTATAGTGAAACAATCAGCAAACGACGTTTTTGATATTGCCCCGACTCGCTAGAAAATACGTGTTGTGGCGAGGGTAAAAAAAATCATTCGGGCAAATATTTTTTTTTTGTTATTTATTTTTCGAATTTGTAAGAGAAAATTATTCATGAAAGTTGATTGTTATTTATTATATAAAAAAAATACGAGTGATACAAAAAATATTTAAACTCATTAAAATATTATTATATCGACTCAATACTTACCACAAAACACTTGATTAAAAGGTCTTTCACACAAAAATTACTCAACTACAATTACTAATATATTTATTTATTTATTTAATGCTCAAAATACACAATTTTACATAGACACAATTATATTTTTTTTATGTCCCGACTTTTATTTCCGCGTTGAGTCGGGACTCTTTGATATGTAAATCAAAAATATTTATTTACATATTAAAACAATATACAAGTAATCAAAACAATATGCAAAATAATCAAAACAATATACAAAATAATAATAGAAAAATATAAATAGTAAAAATTTATACATGTCGAAAAATGGGATGTGGAAGAGTTATATAATAATACGTATGACAGTGATGACATACACATATACGATATACGTTTATGGATAATAATGAAAACAGCAGCGATGTTATATATTTATTCCCAAAGCAATCTCATACAGTGGTCTCTACCCCGTGATACAATCCAATTATGGATCTTCATCTTGAATATAGACGTTGTTTTGGAGAACTTAATATGTTCATCCAAGACGTTGAACACTCTCGGAGCTATATATGAAAAGTGTCTCCGAGCAAACATCGTACGCGTTCTCGGTATTAAGAAGTTTAGGTTCCGCGAGAACCTCGTACGGGCATTCTGTTGGCAGTTGGGACCTCCTTCCGTAGTCGCCTGACCAGAAAATTGTCAATACATTTTTAATATAGATTAGACAAATATCAAGAACTTTCAACAGTTGAAATAATGGTTCAGATGGGTAGGTCGGAGGGCACCGAAGCATAACTCTAAGAATAAGTTTTTGCGTCTTGATTAGGGGATTATATATTACTAATATTTAAAACATTAGCTGTGTGGTCAAACATTTAACGAAATGCTATTAAATATTTGTATTTAACCACTTACCGACTCCTCTATGTCTACCGGTTTCGAGACGTGCCTGTCTCTTCGTCTGAACACCAATTAAACCAATATGCAAAACCCACTATAAACCTTCGCCATAGTTGTTGCACAAAAATATTAAACCAACACGACATGCATTTTAATAAGTACATGCACTAATTAGGACAAACATGAACTGATTAAATTATGTAATAATAACCTATTTAGTTCACCCCTTCCCTCTATCCCCTCTACTTTTTAAACTATTTCTCAAACAATATAGAATATTTAATAAATGTTTGTATGATGATGTAAATACATATGTAATTAAAGTAAGTGTAAATATTACTTTATTTACTTATTGAGATATAAGCTAAATTAAGAAAAATATATATTTTTTTAACAAACGTAACCACGATTCGACAAATTGTTAAAAAATAAACGGGCCAGGCCTTCCTTTAAAATAATTGAATATTATACTTTTGTGTATAACCTAAAACCCTTGCTTTTTACTTTTGTGTACAACCTAAAACCCTTTCTTTTTACTTTCACCTTACTTGCAACCGCGGTTGGTATTTGTTATCATACCTAGTTGAAAATGGCTTTTTTTTTTTTTTTTTTTTTTTTTTTTTTTATACGCCTCCACTCTTGAAAATGGCTTAGAAAATGAAATATTTCGGTAAATCATATGAACGTAAACGTTTCTCTTAAAGAGAATATCGTAAAAATTTAAAATATACATTTTAAATTCTGTGATGTCCTGCAGGTAAAACAACTTTGTGAATTCAAATTGATTGTTCCCTTTTCTAAGGTATTCTCCGTCCCTGTTGTAATTTGTTAATCTTAATGACTCCCGAGGGGGCAAAATTCCGGCTTTCGTCTACAAACATTTGGACAAACTCAAATTTTTAAATAAAAACCAACTGGTCCAAGAAGAATTTCAAAAATTGTAAAATTGTTTTCAGGCGTTGCCTAGTATGTGAAATTATTCAGTCAGATGAATCTTTTCACAACAATAAAGGTTTAGAGCTCTTTAACTTCACTAAAATCAAAAAATGGAAGAAATGAAGAAAAATGGTGAGTGTTACACAGTGTGTAAAGTGGCCACTTAAACCAGCCAATGACAGGTCATAAGCACTGTGGATGCCAAGACTTCTACATTCCCTTTCTTCTTCATCTCTATAGTGTTATAAGCAAAATGGTGAGTGTTACACAGTGTGTAAAGTGGCTACTTAAACCAGCGAATGATAGGTCAAAGGATCTGTGGATCTTGACTTCTATATATTTTTATATATTTTTTTTATTTATCTTTATCATTTAAATTTTTCATTGATCAACCATAAATTACATAAATTAAAAAAAAAAAATACTTTCAAAATTCATATTCTACTGTTAGTAATAATATTTCTAACATCATTTTACAGGTTGTCTGAGTCTTTTGTTCAGTTTTGTCTGGTAGTTTATTGTATAATTTTAGTCCATGGTCTATTATTCTTGATTGTCCTTTTCTCGTTTTAAAAGGTTGTAAATTATATTTTTCTGATATTCTCGTATTGTGTTCATGTTTACTACAGTTTTTTTCTAGTTTTAATTCTTCCTCTGCAATTACATCAGTGGCTTATTCATGAATACATTTTAAGGATTCTAGTTTAAAGAGTTAAGTTACATTTAATTGTTCAGTTTGTTTAAAAAGTTCTTTAGTTGCTGTTAGATAGAGTAGGTCATATACTAACTTTAATCTTTTATTTTGCTGTCTTTGTAGTCTGATTATGTCATTTTAATTTCCTGTTCCCCATAGTAGTTGCATATTACATATTTTTGTTTTTACATAGGCTTCATACATTTTTTTTTTCTTTTATTGGAACAAAGTTTTTGATTAAAAAAAAAAAACTCGATAAAGTCACCATTTTGCTTATTAAATTGTTCATATGAATTGTCCATGTCAATTGTCTGTCTATTGTTAGTCCTAAGTATTTAACTTTTAATTTGATTTTTAATATTATCTTTCAATTTTAACTTTTTAATTTTAATTCTTAATTTTAACTTTAGATTTAATTTTTAACTTAATTTTAATTTAAACTTTTCATTTCGATTTTGACTTTTAATTTTAAACATTTGATTTCAACTCCTTACATCTACTACCTGCATCGAATAATTTGTTGTTGGTTGTGATTTTTTACAATTAAATTTAAATGTTTATGGAAGCAGAGAGAGAACGAGAAAAGTAGAGTAGATATACAATGTTTTCTCCTTTTTGTGAACTTTTTATGTAATATTTTTATTTTTACTTTTTTAGAATTAAATTATTTTTCCCCTCTCCTCCTGCATTCATTAGAGTGAAATCTGTAATTGGTCTTACTTTTTTTATTGTTCTTTTGTACCTTGTTTTATATAAAGACTGTACGATTTCATTAATAAATAAATAAATAAATGTTTAATTTCAGATAGTTGTTCATTATTTATGTAAGCATCTACTTTGTGTCATTTTTTTCTAGATTAAAAATGGATAATATTGCATTTTTTTTCATTAGGTGTAAGTAAGTTTATGTTTGTCCATTTAGTCAACATAGTAAGGTGTTTGTTTATGTCATTTGTTAATACGTCTGTTCGATTTTTATAGAATGTAGTTATATGAATGTAGTAGAATTCAATGTAGTCCCTATGCCCTACTCTTAAATTTTCTTTATCTATGTTGTATTATGTTAATATTACTTTACAATTAGTAAACGCTGTTTAGTAGAAATAAAAAGTTTTACCCTTTTTGAAAAAGTTAAAATATTGAATTTACTCAAAATATTATCAAATAACCTTGTTTTCAATAATATCAATTCGCGTGAAATCTCACCTCTTGTAGTAAGCGTATCCAAAGGTTGCAATCTCTATGGTAATGCAAAAATCGTATGACTGAGGAATCCAATATGACACCGGTATAACTATTTGCATATTATGATTCTCGTGTGAAAGGATGCTGGTTGTTCAGTGAAGCTGAACAGCGGGAGACGTATTTCCATTTATCAATACTCCAAACACCTCATCTCCGAGGAATCGAACCGACATTCATTCGTGTGGAGACAAATCGCAACGCACCAGAGCGCCGGCGCCGCCTCGCAATATTTGGATTGCGAAATTCCCCGGTGAGAGTAAAAAACAGAAAAAAAAGTTTTCAAAACGCTTAAATTATTTTTAAATTAAAATTTTTGAATGGTATATTTCTATATGTACGAATAAAGATATTCAATTTTGTAATGTACGTATATATGAATCAATAAATAAATTTAAAAATTGAAAATTGAAAAATGAAAAAATTGAATGGTAATTCGTGCGAATTTTTTATAAAGAGTATCTGCTAAAGAGTACCTGCTGTCAACACTAGGAGTACTTTATTGTTTCATTGCTCCAGTACTTCGTCCAACCAACAAAACAATTCATTGATACCGAGACTGCATAGGTTAGGTAACACTTATGAAACGGCTGCAGACATTCTGTCCAATTCTTTACCATCTTATAAGTCCACAATATGAAGTTTATTTGTAGCTGCTCGTCAAACTATTATTGACAATTCAATTTCATAAATTAAAAAAAAATTCTTACTTGTTTATTTTTATTACCTTATTCTTGTTTTTTATTTTTTACTATTATATCAAACTGCACTGTAGTATTGGCAAATACGCAATTTATAGATACATATTTTTATTTCTTATTTTTCGTGATAATATATGCTTGCTTGTTTATTAATTTAACTTAAAAATGTCTTTCTTGCTTACCGTAACACTTTATTTTTTGTTTGCCTTACAGAATTCATTTCATAAGCTTATATCTTTGCATTTTTTGTTTATATGCTTACTGTTTTTTCTTGCATACCTTTGTAATTATTGTTTTTTTTTTTACTTGGTAAAACTTTTTTATCATATCCTTTTTAACTAATTTCACAATTTTTTTCTGTATATTCTGTTTATTATTTAGTTTGTTAGCATGTATTTCATTTTTTGTAAATGCCTTTTGGGCGTTAATGAACAAAATAAATAAATAAAGTGATATTTTTTATGTGCCTACAAAAATTTCTGAAGTAAGAAGTTGAAATATTTTAGAACTTAATGTACACAGTCTTGTATTGTCTGATAAAAAGTATCACTATATCATTACCGGGTTGAAAAAATGCTCGCGTTTAAGTTGGTATTTTGTGTTCTTAATATTTTTTCTAGGTTGAAATAAAATTGAACATCAGATAAAACCGAAATTCTGTTTTTATCTTAAGTTTTCCCTGAGGTGAATTCACCTTTTAGGACTATTTAATTTTGCAAATGTGTCCAATTTTCAAGTCAACCACGTAGTAATATAATTTGGCTTATCATTTCATGCTAATGTTAAATTAACCCGAAAAAAAAACGCCCTAGTCATCCAATTAGATTTTGTTGGGCAATTAAAAATTCCATGTTTAATTAAGGGAATAATTTTTATTGGTCAATTCGCTTATCACAATTTGCTGAGACGTGTACTGCGTGCGTGTTGTCTAATTACTTTACCCCTTTTTGCTACAAGCCACCCTTAAACTTACATGGAAAATGTCACAGGCTAACGATGTTTTTTTCCACTGAAAAATGATACGCTGAAAAGCTTACGTTTGTTGTACGATTGTACGTACAATATGTCTTTTTTACATATAGCATATAAATCGTCATTTGGTTGTACAAAAAAACCAAATCATAATTTCATATTTTAAAATAATTTGGTGTTGGGGTTTCGATGCACAATGAGTTTTACTAGGTTATTATGCCGTGTGTCGTTCGTACTATTTTTACATGAATTGCATGCATACAGCGTCTACCATCAGGATTGATGCAATTTTTGTCGATAAATATGTAACATAATCATGCAGCTTGTTAATTTGAAATCAGTGTCATTTTACAGTGTTTGCTTAAACAAAAAAAAACATTTATTTTTAAACAGATACGGAAAAACAGTTGAAAGAGTTTCTTAAAAAAATTATCAATCACATTTCACTCTTGGAAACAGTTGAAAAAGTCTAGTAACTGTTTTTTTTTTAAATATAGCTAAAACAGTTTTTTAAGTAATGTCGTAAAATCTTAGCCACTCATGAAAATGAGAAAGGATAAAACTGTTTTTTTTTCCAAAACATTTTTTAGTAGCGTAGATCGTTAAAAGTAAAAGTTAATGAATTTTTCTGCAATTGTACCTGCAGTTGCTTGTACCAGATTTTTGGTCCCCGCTGCTATAAACTCGTATTTAGAATCAGTTTCACTAAACTGTTTGATATGTAAAATGGTAACTGTAACTGCTATTCCTTTAAAATAACCGAAACGCCCGTCTCTAGTAGGTACCATGATTATCTGAATCGCACCCCATCATCTCTGTTTATTATGTTGGGATGTTTGTAAAAATCGCTTCTTTTACCAATCGAATTTGGTAAATTTTCGGTCTCCCTAAATTTTTTATATAGAAGAAAAACTTAAACCCTAATTTACTTTTTGGCTTGCCTGCTATTATTTCAATAACCTAAAAAACAATCGTGTTAATTACTGAATGAAGAAATTTAGTCCTACAGGAAATAGGATATAAAAATTTTATTCTTACGCGCGGTAATAATTAGAGCATTAAATTGTTCGGCTAAGTTTCTCGGCGAGATGTATGAAAAAAATAATACAAATAAACTAATTTGCATGACGTCATTAGTTCTTCCGAATCATCCAATAATAAGAGAGTTCTGATTGATTTCCGGTTAGTGGTAAGTCAACTGAAGAAGGGGAAGAGAGTTTGAAACGTCACGCGCGAACTAATTTAAAAAATTCAAAACTTTCAAAAATCATAGAGCTGATAATACGATACATTTATTATATAGATTCTTTTTTACCCAGTTCAATAGTCTAGTAACAACAAAAAAATCCAAGGAACTTCTTCATTGGTCTCTTTCTCATAAACCCATCTAAAACACAAACTATGTTTGCGTGTATTCAAAGATTGCATATTAAGTTAGACGTATGTTCACTTAATTATATTAATGTCAATGGTACCAATATCCAATATAGGAAATCTATAAAAAATAAAGGTGTACTAATAAATGAACATTTATACTGTCGGGTTGAATTAAGCCCGAAAATATTTTTCAGTCTACACTCACTTAGAAAGTTGAAAAAATTCTTACCCATTTATACTAAATGGACTCTCGTACAAGCATTACTACTGCCCATTTTTTATTACGCTGATATTTCCATGACTGATTTAAGCTGTGAGCAACTCGATAAATTTAAACGACTTCAGAATACATGCATAAGGTATATTTTTGGTCTTAGAAAATATGATCACATTTCTGAGTATCGTAGGCAACTGAAATTGCTCAAAATTAGACAGCAGAGAGACGATCACTCCCTCTCACTTCTGTTCAAGGTACTTCATAGTCCTAAGGCTCCTTTATACTTCCATGAGAAATGCCAAAGCTTATCAGTTCATGGTTAACTTCTTCGTTCTAATTCTCAAAGCACTCTCTTAATACCCCTCCACAATTCCTCTTTTTAACTCATAAAATGTTCATGTGGCTTAACTGAGGAATCATCTCCCATCCACCAACAAAGATGTTACTACAGTATCTTTGTTCACATCACGTCTGAAGTAACATCTCCTTTCTTTTCCTCAATCTCTCCTCCTTTTCTTTTTCCTTTATTTTTCTTTTTCCCATTCAAAACTAGTATCGATTTAAGGTAATTTATATACGAATCCAGTTATTTCTATTTTTATGTATTTACATCTTTAGCTTTTTATTTTCAACTAAATATGTTTTGTAACTTAAATTATAAAAAATAAAATGTTTTTTTATTGGTTCGTTGGAAAAAAATGCCATTTTTAATGGTGGGTAATACTATTTACAATTTCAAAATAAATAATAATGAAAAAACAATTAGAGTTCTAGTGAGTGCAAATGGTACATGTTCATTTAAAGATCCGGCGTTAAACTGCCCAAACACATTTTTTTATATGCCAAGCATGTTTGCCTTTTAAATCATCGGCATTATATACAAATTTAAGATTTATTATTCATTTTTGCCATAATCAATATATTGAAAAGAGATTAAATAAAAACAGGATCCTGTTTTAATGTATTTTAGAGAACAATATTACTTAATGAATATATACAGGAAACTCCCTATTTTACTGCGCAACAGATAATTTTGTATGATAGCATTCGGCAATTATAATAACGCCTCGAAAGGTATATAACAAATGACAAGGCAGTTTACACGGAATATAAATAATATTTCCTTGTTTGTTTTAAATTAGAGTGACGTGTGTTAGATGCTTAAATCGTAAATGTGTCAGTATACACGACATTTCTACGGAATATTATTTTAATGTGATGTTTGGAGCATTTTAGGGAGAAAGTTGTAAATTCCTTCCAACGTAATAGGTATGTACTTTATAAAAAAACATTTGCGAGAGAGAATCATTTTACCGCTATCTTTGTTTATCAGGACGTCTTATTTTTGAATTACTTGACTATTATTTGCATCGTTTTAGAACAATTTAATAGTAATGTTTAGTAGTGCTAAAAATATGTAATAAGTATAGTAATTAAACTCATAATTATTTAGTAACTAGCATTTTTTATTTATTACCAAAAGAACTTGAATTTAGCGCATAATGTAACATCAAAATAAAAGAGTGGCTACTCGATAAAACGTTTTCATATGAATATTTATTAAAAAACAAGCTTTAATTAAATATTTTTATATTTTATAAATTTTCTTTCTTGTATTTGAAAAAAAAAAAGACTATATATTTCTTTGAATATTACTGATCTTTCCGGCTGTGAATTATGTCTGTATTTTCGTTGTTTTTATAAATTTAGTAATGTTATATAAGTTTATATTAATAAAAATCTATGCATCTCCACCAATAAGTCACAGAAAGTGTCTTGGTAAGATTTTAGTTACTTGTAAAAAATAACTGATATTTGAAAAGTGTAAAAATGTATGTCAATGTAAAATATGAAAAAAAAAACAATATTACGGTTAAATACATCACCGTCGTGGCCCTCACTCAAAATGCAGCGTACAGGGATCATCTGTTACGCGAAGGTAAGGTGATCAGTTTTACTTTTCTGGTAGCAGTTCACGACACTACATTGACAGTCATGCCCCACCCACTAACCTGGATCTGTTTTAAATATCGTTTGGCTTATTAGATTCGCACATTGTAAAAAAAATCACGCTTTTATAGCTAGTTGTATTGAAATATTTTAAATTAGCCAAATGAAGTTTAAAATTGCTATTAAAGAAATGGTTTAGGATTTTGACTGATGTTTAAGTATTTATGATCATTTATTCGTACGATAGATGCACAAATGTTGAGATCCGTACATTATGTAAGGCTGAGACAAGCATTATCGACAAAATCAAGAAAGGAGCTCTGCGCTGGTTTGGACATGTAGAACGAATGGACAGCGAGAGAACGGCTAAGAATATTTACAATGCGAATGTTGATGGATGCAGAAATAGAGGAAGACCGAGAAAGACATGGCATGACCAAATCCAACAAATACTTAAAGATGGACATGTCAAAAGTCGGAATAATCGGCGCGCGTGCATGAGAAGATGTATGAATGTAGAGGAAGCGAGATCTGTATGCAAAGATAGAGTGTTGTGGCATTCTATCCTCTCTGCCTACCCTTACGGGGAAACGGCGTGATGGTTTGTTTGTTTGTTTGTTTGTGTTCATTATTCATTATTTATTATATATACGGCCTAAGCCATTACAACAGTTACATGAAGAAACATAAATGCAAGAAACTGAACAAAAAGAACATAAAACTATTTAGCAAAGACAAACAAGGGCAAAACAATAGTTTTATACAATATATTCAAAAAAACGAAAGACCTAAAACTTTGAGCTAAACCATGCCAATCCAACTTCATCCCACACTGTTTAGTCGCGAAGAGGTCTACGAAAAGCCGGAAGATCTATCCCAAAAAATTCCAAGTCCTGTGATGAATTGACTAATCTACACATTCTGGACATTGGGACATAAAAACTAAAGTTGCTCTCATTTATAAAAAATATAAATAAAAGTATAAATAAATACATGTCAAATATATTTATAAACATACGACTTGATATTTGTTTTTTTTTTACTCTTTAAATTTTAAATTATAAAAAATTTTTTTTTTTTTTTTTTTTTAATATTTTATTTTTTAAAAAGGTTTATTATTTTGTTTCTTTTTATATTTTATTTTTAAAACGGTTGAGAACCCCCTAGCTCTTATCAGGAGACAGTTCGTATTATTTCTAGGGCATTCAATATACATTGCAACAATACCAACAAATCAATGATTTATGATTTTTGCTATTTCAAATATACCGCGTTATTGTTATTTTTATTATTTTTCTACCAAAGTATGTTAAATATTAAAATTCAAAAGTTATTATACAGAACATTTATAAAACAACTGTGTAATATGTATAGATATATTGTTATTATATTATTTTATAATTTTGTAATAGAACACTGTATGTTAATTGTATTTATGTTTATGTTTATAAAAGGCATTTGTGCCGTGTATGCACAAATAAATCAATAAAAAAAGGTTTTTTTTTTCCAAAAATTCTTAGTTTGAAAAAGATCAGAATTTTTTAAGAATTTATATTAACTGCTTTCAATGCCTCTATCATCGTCAGAGCAACCTCAGTATATAAAGTAAATTTGTTTGTCACCCTCAATTTAATTCACTAAATTCTGACAGCGATAGGGTATGTTACTTCATTAACTAAAGAAACCAGTCCGATAAGGAGAACCAGAATCGTCTCCACCCTTGGCCAAATAATTCAAATCTCTGACGCCCAAAATAAAATTATTGCTCATGAATTCGCTCTATTCCAAGCACTACCGTATTTAAGACTAAAACCTACCATCAAGGTGTTCAAAACTTGGCATCATAGTAGTCAAGGTCTATCAACCAACCTATCAATTAACTGTATTAATCCCTCACAATATAACAACCCAATCCTTCATACTAGGACCGTATTCTTATTAATATACCACGACAGTGAAGGAGCAGCCCAGCCCAACCCCCGACCTAGACACGCCTCTCAGCCCTATTTGTTGGTGTATTAGTAGATAAACCCTCTTTTCTTGTACCAGTCCAGGGACAGTTGCGATAATGAAACATTTTACTTTTTTTTTCCAGCTGTCAGGAACAACAGCTCGAGGCGCGATGCTGAAGTCTGGGTGAAGACCTACTCGCTATGCGACATCAGACGTGGTATGTTTATGATGTTGGTAAAATAAATCTAAGTGGACACAAAATGCCGAACGCTTTTCTAGCGGAACGGAAGGCCGGTCGATGACTGTTAACAGGCCGGATTCTCCTGAAGAGTTAAAAGTGTTTTCCTCTTCACAAGATCATTTGTTGAGAAGTTCGTAGTTTGTTCAATTTAGCATATCTTTCCTGATCCAAACACTTAACGATAAAATAAAATCTTACTAAAAACAGAAAAAAACATCTTAATCCTTAGAGATAATAAGCTAGGTAAATAATAAACACAACATTCATACACACAATACAATAAAGTCCAGAGACAGTAAAATATTGAAGAGTAAAATCATTTAATGAAAATTCATTTTTCAGAGTTTCAGAGTCAAAATTCATGAATTAAAAAGTAACAATATCACTGTAATCAGAAAAAATCCGATACTATAAGACCTTAAAATTTCAAATATTTCATCAAAATACCCTCGAAAACCCTTATTTAAATAAGAATGGTAATAATGACGAATGATCAAGGTGTATTTAAGTGATCTGATTGCATGACTCAAGTCTAAAATCACTTTTTCCTAGAATTGAAAAAAAATCACTTGATCTGATAAAAACGGACTAACCACAAATTGTTTTCCTCTAAACGATATTTTTTCACTTAGACCGCATTGAAAAATCACGCTTTAAATATTTCACGTCGACTCTGCTAAGAATCGAACCAGAGACCTCAAGCATGGTAGGCCAATGCGTCAATAGCTACACTATGAGGCGGACTTTTCTCCACTCGATTTCCTTTTTCAGGATTTGGAGAGTAGCCATCGAGTCGAAAACATGTGTTCAGGGTTCTGGTTCTATTTTGTTTACATAACTGTATTTTTTACCCGACACAATGCTTAAATATAAAATAAAGAATACAGATAGATGTATGAAATATAATGATAGCCCCTGATGAGTGTTCTCGACTCGATGGCTTTTCTGAGGTACAATTCCTGAAAATGAAAATCAAGTAAAGATAAAAAAGTCCACCTCGTAGTATAGAAGTTGACGAATTTCCTACCATACTAAGGGTTTTGAGCTCAAATCCTTAGATTCTGTTAAATTTATTTTTAACATTAAATAATTTGATATTTTTTGCAAGGTTCCACGGTACCTATTCGTACATATTTGTAAGTACAATACAGGTAGTTTTCTTTTACATAATTTATTTTATTGCCTAGCATATTTTTTATAATATAGTGTACCTTCACTTCAAGAATTTGTGATGCTATTATTAAATAATTTTTACAGTATTAGAATGGAGTGTATTTTCCTAGCTAGGCAGTATTTAAAAATAAAAACTATTTTAAGAATATTGGGAATGCTTATATAATTGTAAAAAAAGAATTAAAAAAGCTAAATTTACGAAACACTTTTTAGTACGGATCATATCGGTCATGTTTATTTACTTTAACATTGGGTATTAGAGGGTTAAGCGCTCAAGGGTCAGATAATCATTTATCTTCTCTCTAACACGCTCACGTCTTGCCTAGACACTTCTTATATTAAGAATTAGGACCTTCCAACTCCATTTCACCCTAAAGATCTTTTTGATCGTGATTTTTACGGTAAACGTAATACATACCACAGTGTTTGGCGATCCATAGAGCTCTCGATAGAGATTTTTAATTTTTACTCAGAGGTTATGGCCTTATACTTGGTATTAGACCTACATATTTTCGTGTAGTGTTTGCCTATACTAAACTTAAATATAACATATAAAATTTCAAAAAAAAAAATAATAATATAGTTCAATTTTACTAATGTACAACCACTTATTGACTTAAGAATGTCTATCGGTTTCATTACACTCTTTTTAATTTGTCCAAATGTTTGTAGATAAAAGACTGGATTTCACTCCTTAGCAAGCCATTCAGATTAACAAATTATAACAGGGATGGAATACATTTAAGAGAAAGGAATACAAAAGTCTAGGCATTAACAGAGCTTAAAGCCTGTCATTGGCTGGTTTAAGTGGTCACTTTACACACCGTGTAACATTAACCATTTTGTCTTTGTTTGAACATCAATATTTCTTAAATTCTTCCATGTGTAAAGTGGCCTAAAAACCCAGCCAATGACAAGTCATAAGCCTTGTAAATGCCTTCGTATTCCCGTCTCTAAAATGTTCTCAATCCCCGTTGTTATTTGTTAATACGTCGGTTTGCATTTTAATTTACCATACCTTAATTTCATTAATTTACTCGAAGGAAAACATATTGCGAAATTAAATAATTCATTTTATAAGTACAAATCTTTGATTTCCAATAAAGAGGGGTTTAATAAATAAATACAATGTCATGTTTAAATATATTTTATTTTTAGTAGTAAAAGCAAAGTAATTACATATTTTATAATACATTATTTTTAATAGATAAAAGCTTTACAAAAAATAGGTTATGATAAATTATTTAATTCATAAATTTAAATAATAAACAAAATGGCACTTAATTATTTTAATGTAACTAGAATGTTATAAAATTCGATTAAATTTTATTATTCTTTAGGGTTTCACTTTGTTATTACATAATACATACTTTAACACAGATGAAAAACTTTTTATGGAGAAAGTAAGCTTCCTCATTTCAGATAAACTCATTAACTAGGTTTTGAAGTTTTTCGAGAAAAACGCGTTTAAAGTTTTTACTTTTATTTCCCTTTTATCTCAAAAACTCGATAAGATGCGTTTATGAAAACTGAAAAACCGATAAAATGAAGGAATCATGAAATATATTTTTGGGTAGGTTGTAGACCTCGTTTTCCTGATACCAGATAATGTCATAACTCAATTTCGACCAAAACCTTAGTTGATGAGTTTATCGTAAGAGCAGCAGTATGGCAGTCTAAGTATTTACTGGCTTATGTTTAAGTGATCACTCTACAAACTGTGTATTGTAAATTGTTACCATCCAGCTTATATTTGAAGAGCCGTGTTTAAAAAAATCTTCATCTGTTGGTTTATGAGAAGTAAAAGAGCTTTTAATGACATTTATGTAAATTTCAAGTATATTTTATTTTCTTCTAAAACGTCTGTTTAATATCTATCGTTGTTTATTTATTTATTTTATAGAACAATGACGAGACAACTGCTCAAACATACAAACGAGTAGATAACATACAGGATATATACAGTTGCTTAATCCGTCACCGCTTAATGTTCCAATTCTTACAGCAAGAAATATGCAACGAAAAATAATTTAAAGTATTTTGAGTTTGTACAAATGTTTGTCGGCAAAATACTGGATTTAACCACTTAGGAAGTTATAATCAACTGTTTTCGGGTAAAGATGATTGTATTTTAAATGGACTAACCAGATTTTTTTTGTATTTAATAACTTAATTAACTACAACAGATGTTCGAATATAATAATGAGAAATGTAGAATATATTTAATGAATAAAGCGGTTAAATTTATCCTTTTTTTCATCATTCACTTTCCGCACCTAAGGTGAACCCCACCAATCGCACCGTATCATAATCATTTTTGTTACATAAAGGTAAGATGATCATTCTTACGCTTCAGGTGCCAGTCCAGTACTATGAAATATTCTAGCGTGAAAACACCCATTTAAAATAAATATTTCATGTCAACCATGTCGGGAATCGAAACCGAGACCTCTTGCAAGGCAGACAAACACGCTGACCACTACACCACGAGGCTGACAAGATAGAAAAAACGAATGTAGATACTGTAAATTGTCCACGTAGGTTTGTATTTAATTTTAGTCATATGAATTTAATAACAATATTTTGAGTTTGTCCAAATTTTTGTAGACAAGGACTGTATTCAACTCCCTGAGGAGTTTATAACATTAACACATTACAACAGAGATGATTAACACTTAAGAATAGGCAATATAGAATTCTAGGCATCGGAGAACGTTGTTAGGTTTATGACCTGTCATTTGCTTATTTTTGTAGCCACTTTACACACAGTGTATTCATCATTCTGCCTATGTTTGTATATTCGTATTTCTTCTATATGTTGATTTCTGTAAAAATAAAGTGCTGAACCCTTTATATATGCGGGTGAGATTCATCTGAATAAAATATTTCACCCAATAGGCAACCGCTAGGTTTTTCATCTCTGTTGTAATGCGTTAATCTCTAAGGGGTAAAATTCTGGCCTTCTTGACAAAAATTTGGACAACTCGAAACATCGTTCACAAAAAAATAATTATATTACTTACACTATCTGTAAATGATGCCAAGTGACTAGAATAATGTGCATGTAAGTGTAATAAACAACTTGACGAAGAAACACTCTTTTTACATAACCTAAATCACAAAATAAATAAACAAAAGTAAAAAAAAAAAACAAACAATACGGGTTAGACCCATTTTTAAATAATTGTTCTTAAATTTAGTTGAAAGGTTGATTATCACAATTTTACAACAAATTAAATGTTATTCTTACTTTTAATATAATAAATATAATAAAGAATACAAGTACTTTGATAAGTTGATTAACCGTTTGACCCCTGAACATAGATTCACCACCGTAATTTAACTTTTTCCACATTTTGGTATTCATATCTTAAAAGCAATAAAAAAATATCACATACTTCGAAGATCGATAAAAATATGTGAAATTGATTCAGAAAATTTAATTTAACTATCGAAATGAGTATATAAATTCCGTAGATATGTTATCATACATAACTTTTAAAAAATAAATATATAAAAATGTGTCCTTACAAAAACGCACGACGTATTTGGCCTTGATAATTGTGGAGTTAAGATTCGTGACTATGTTTTATTTCAATTGAAACGGTCACAAACATAGTTCAAAATATACATTAATCGTGACGTATAAGGGACATGGCCAATGCAATGAATTCAAAATACTTTTTATGCTTACTAATAAGTAGTACAATTTTTTTTTTCAATTTGTTTCATAAACTCTTATTAATTTAAAAACGTTAAAAAAACCGTCATATTTTCCTATTATGCAATTTTCTAGTTTTTTTTTAAACTCCTTATGAAAAACAAATATTATTTCAAATTTCCACCGTGAGGTAACTGCAATATATATGTATTTAAAAGAATTTACATGCTTTCTGAATTATAATTTTTAGGTTTGTAAAGTAGTAA